>NW_010358084.1:392879-441205 GCF_000414095.1 Morus notabilis | reverse complement strand
AGGGAAAGGGAACTTATGTTGCTGCTTTTAGCTTGGGGCAACTGTGGTTTGTGTATTGCTTTAATTTGCCCATGCTAGCAATCTGATTGAATTCTAGTCTTTTTGGCTTGAAGAATGTTTATAGCCTAGTTGGTTTCGCTCGTTCGAGTTAAGAATTTGAGTTAAAAAGTGAATTCATTTGAGTTAAAAAGTGAATTCTTGTGAGAGAAAATACTATAGCAGAAAAAGTTGAATTTGAGTTTTTGTGAGCGAAAACACTAAAAAGTAAAAACTTGAATTATGAATCGAACTAATGAGACGAATAAGGCCTAAGTGTCTCTTAAAATATTTTTGTTGTATTAGGGATTCCACTTCAAATCCTAGTAAGATCAACCCCATATATTTTTAAGGTGAAATTCTTTAGTTTCAATTTACTTGAGCAAAACGCTCCTAGGTATCAACCACACAATTCTAACTAGAGGGAATACCGGAAGGAAGAGAGAAAAAAAGAAAGAAAAAAAGGGGGAAAATGAATGAATGTTTTAAAGAATGGTTTCATTTTGAATGTATTATACCTGAAAACTGAATATATGACTGTGCTAATCTGTAATAATTCATTGTTATGTTCTGTGTTTTGTTGCATGCTTTGCTGCAGGTGCAGGCAACTATTGCTGAAACGGACCAACCAAAATGGTGGGAAAAGAATGCACCAAATATGATTGACATTCATTCTACTCAAGAGTTTTTGAGTGCTTTAAAAGAGGCTGGAGATAGATTAGTTATCGTAGAGTTTTATGGGACCTGGTGTGCTTCTTGCAGGGCTTTATTTCCCAAGGTAATCCCCTTTGTTACTTGACCATCTTTTTAATAATTGTCTATCTTCTGATTAATCTCTACACTAAAATAAACCTAAACAATGCAATACAAAAATCATAGTATCTAGAATTGAGCTTGTTTAATTGATCCTGATGTGTGGTCAACTGGATAGCTTCTTGTTACTCACCCATCATATTGTGCAAGGCTTATTTTAGGAGCACACTCGCATACTTGTCGAATTTTTGTATGTGCAATTTCAAACACTTGCTTTCCTGATTAAGAAAAGAGATTGTCTTGTGTAATTTTCTGGCAACTAGTTCTCTTCAAGGAAGAGTTGGGTAATCCATTTCTTATATGTTTCAGAACAAATTTTAGTTGTTTGGAGTGTTTGTTTTCTGATTCTTTATTGGGTTATGTCAGCTCTGTAGAACAGCTGAAGACCGCCCTGAGATTGTATTCCTTAAAGTTAATTTTGACGAGAATAAGCCAATGTGCAAAAGTCTGAATGTGAAGGTGCTTCCTTATTTCCATTTCTATCGTGGAGCTGATGGACAGTTGGAATCCTTTTCGTGTTCACTCGCTAAGGTTGGTAATTTTGCAATGCTTCTTCCCTCACTATGGGATACCGCTATCGTTTTCCAACACTTCTATTGAACCTTGAGTAACAAAGTTAAGACGAGACAAACAGATTGCTTTTCATCCCTTTCGGGATCTACTGGTGATTTTACATTTCCATTTTCCAATTAGTAGATTGTATCAATCTCTTCAAAATTTTGAGTGTTATGCAATTATTTTTTGGAGGATTTTGTTGCAGGGTATTGGGAAAAAAAAAAAAATGAAAGAAAAGTAATCCTATTAGTAAGTCACAGTTCTAAATTGAAGCATCACACCAGAATCATATTAAATTAAGACAAGTATGAGTTTAGAGGTACTTGATAAAAAAATCTGACTAGCAGTTTAAACTGTGACCATTAGTTTTTTTCTTACCTCGCCCTAGCAAAGAATTCTCCTTTTTTAAATAAATAAGTCAATAGATAGAGAATCTCTCTGGGAGCCACAGGTTTTATATTTTGACATCTGATCTTCTCAAAATGTTATGTAGTTTCAGAAATTAAAGGATGCCATTGAAACACACAACACAGCTCGTTGCAGCATCGGGCCGCCCAAGGGAGTCGGAGATCTTCCGCTGGAACCTTAATTAGCTGCAAAGGATAAATCAAAAGAATCTCCTTCAGCATAGTTAATCTCCCAGTCTACCTATTCTACAAACCGAAGTGAATTTGCATAGCATTTAATTATCTTTGTAAATTTGGATTTGTATGCCTAAAATTATATCCTGTCCCCATTCTTTGCAAATCTTAGCTTCAATATTTTGTGTCCCCCAAAATTAGTGGCTATGAAATTAAAATTCTTTAGTTCTTAATATGTATTTGAATGATACATTTTCTCTCATTTCCGCCTTGCAAATTCAGCATTACCACTTACCATGCACTACGAATTAGCAGCTATTTGCTTCTTGGGATCACCTATAGATGTCAAAGGAGTTATATATTGTGGTCCTGTGTTACTTTCTTAAATAAGTAATATAAAGACAGTTATGTAGTTTTTGGTGAACTGAAAACTCGTCAACAAGGAGTTCATGGAAATTTTTAGCTCACTCCAGAATTAATGCAACAATTGATGTAGAACGATGAGAATTAAATGCAAGACACAAGAAGATTTATAAGAGGCTGTTCACTTCGTAGATCACACTTGAGTAAACTTAATTTGAGTGTAAAATTAGGTCAAGTTATGTATTCACTAAACACAACTCGAATTTTAAATTTGAGTAATAACTCGAGTTTGTGAGTTTCACTCACTCATTGTTTTCCCATTACTTAAGTTTGGTTCTGCAGTGCGGATTGTCTTTGCATAAAATGACACTTCTTTGTAATTGGAGTTTAGTTTTAGTACAAGTGAACACGAAACTCAAGTTTTAAATGTCAAATCAATCTCCTCTTAAACACTAAACTCAAAATCCAAATTAAATTTAAATTTTTTACAACTCAAATTCACTTTCTTAATTCAAATCAATAAATTTAAATTAGTAAAGTGAATGCGCCTAAAGTTAAGAGTTACTCTCAACTTAAGAGTTACTCTCAACTTAAGAGTTACATCTGTCGTAGGGAGAAGTTGGCGTTTTGCACTATGTGGAGAAAAAGCGTTACAAACTCAAATACTCATAATGAGACTTTTTTTTTTTTTTTTTTACTTTTTTCAATGAGGCCTTACCTCCTATTTATATCATTTTTCTATATAATTATATTAAATGAATAATCAAATAAATGAATTATCTATCATTTCTCTTTTGGATTTATCTCATCTTAATGCGTAGATATTATCTCCTAAAATATCGGACTTTGAATTAAATGCGTCTTCTTTAACAAGGCTTGAAAACAATGATAAAAAACATAAATTATAAAATTTTCAAAAGAAAACAATAAGACCTCTATATTTTAAAAAAAAAAAAATACGCACACGCGAGTGCGTGTTTCAACTAGTATATATTGTAAGGCGCCATCTATCATTTTGACGTCTTTGGTTGTTTGCACGTCCTTTATTATTTTTGCCTTCTTTTGTTGCTGATACAGTTTTAGACAGGGGATGTTTGGTACCTAGATTCATTTTTTGATTTGAATCATGGTTCATGATTTGTTATCGTATTTTTTCTCACAAAAAATACACGTAAATCGAAAATAATTTTAATCACATGGTTTTAATCCATGAACCAAACGTACGATTGCTTCCAGGTGTCTAACATGCATATCATTCAACATTTTTTTTTTAGTTATTTTTGAAGATAAAAAGGAATAACGAAATAATCACTCTTTTTTGTTGTTAAAGTGCAGTATATAGTTACAAGAGTTTTAAAAATATTGTTCAAAATGACTATAATCATTTAGACGGCAAATTATATTTGTAAGTGTATAAAAATCAATCAAATCTATTTTTTAGTGCTTCATAGAGGTGAAAACGTCATTTTTCAACTCTATAAATAGTTATAAACTTTTCTACAATATAAAGAATGACATATTTGAAATTTTAAAAATATTTAACCGTCAACTAATATATGGGGTGTCTCTATAATGTTACATACAGGTGGCAGTGTAATAAGTCCTATGTGAAGTTCAGCAAAATTATATAATTATAAAAAACGAGTTCATAAATAGAGTTATTGAGAGGAAAATATTAAACTCCAAATTAGGCACGTGCTCAGCACAGCATAGGCACGTGCTCATGCACAATACGTGTTATTCTCATCTTAAGTTACTCATTAATAAGGTATTTTCGTGTCGTAATTTGTTATATTATTTTTTCTCATAAAAATACACGAGAATAATTTTGAATTCATAAATTACACATCTCTAATTCTACTCTCTCTCTCTCCGAAACAGAAAAAAAAAAAAAAAAAAAAAAAAAAAAAAAAAAAAACAAGAGCTCATTAGTGACCCTTGGCTCCGAATACTGGAGGCCGTTCTTGCAGTCTTTCTGTCGTCGAGAGCAAGGCAGCCTACCGAGCCAATTTCAGGCCATCTGTAAGCCAAGCTCCTCCGTGGTTTTCTTGTTCGTTTGAAGTTGGAATTTTGTAATGGAAAATTCATGTCTTTGAAGAGATCTGGGTGTTTCTGCTACAATCGTTCATTTCCCTTTGCTTCTAAAAGCCCCTTGTTCTTCTGAATGCATTTTAATCCTTGAGAAGGCAAAGTCTGTTCCAATTATCTTTCGGTGGACCTATCCCTGTCCGAGCTACATCATTTTCTAATTGTTCTTTTATATGATTTGCTATGCTTACTCCACTTAGAAATATTGCTACTTGACGTGATTTAAATCGACGAATTTTATAACTTTTTGTTTTTCTCTCGATATTTAAAGTTGACATACATAAACTAGTATGAAAAAATATTTTAAAAATTAGAAAAATAAACATTGGTTCAAGAAGTTCCATGAAATGTGGTTTGAGAAAATCTCAGACTGTATACGAGACACCACACTTGAGGTAAAAAAAATTTCTTAAATTTTTTATGGCCTAAGGCTGCCTAGAGCCTAGGGCTAGTGCCCACAAAACACGTTATGATTGTTGTGCGTACAAGTTTGCCCCACAACGTATTTTTTGCACTCATGCCTTTACCTCAACACCAACATTTTTTGTGATTTTTTTTTTATGCACGAATAAACACATATGTGCACACCACTACACCAATAATAGGGTCTATGCATGATTTATAAATGTTTTATCATCAGTACATCAGAATCACATTGTATGGTGCCTTGTGGTTGAAACTAACATCCTTCCATTATTCATTATTGTTGCAAAATTTTCCGCAAGCGTACCGTACGGTATCAAGTTTTAATAGTATAAAGTGAGTGGGTGTCGTCTATATAGAGGTTAGATGTTAAATTACCGCTAAGTAGTGCTGGAACTTTGGGTCGGCGGGCCGCCCAAAGCCTGAATTTTTTCAGGCTTGGGCGGGCCGGCCCAATTCCCGCCCGCCCAAGCAAGAAATTCGAGTTCGGGCTCGGGCAGCCCGAATTTGACATGTCCACCATTGCCCGCCGCCGTCTAACCACCGTATACCGCCGTCCGCCGGGATTTTTTTGAATTTTTCCTACCAAGCCCGAACTGCCCGACCCGAAAATTGGGTGTGCCCGAATTGCCCGACCCGAAGCCCGAATTTTGAATTTTTTTTTAATTTTGCCTGAATTTTTCCCACCTGCCCGAATTGCCCGACCCGCCCGAGGTGCCCAAATTGCCCGAATACCCGAAAACGGCTAGTTTTTTGAATTTTGCCCGAAAACCCGAGTTGCCCGAAAACCCAAAAACGGCTATTTTTTGAATTTTTACCCGAATTCTGCCCGAAAACCCGAGTTCGTGTGTTCATTTCAAATTGTAATATATATATATAAATTGTAATACTAATATATATATATAAATAACTTAATATTAAAAAAAAGTTTAAAAAATTCGGGCAATTCGGGCGGGCTCGGGCCGCCGAATACAAGCCCGCGGCCCGTTCAAGGTGAAATTTGGGCTCGGGCGGGCGGCCCGAAAATCTCGGGCGGGTCGGGTTCGGGCTCGGGCAAATCCTCGGGCTTTTCGGGCGGTCGCGGGCGGCCCATCCAAAGTTCCAGCACTACCGCTAAGTACCGCGATTATCGTAACTCAACTTTATTTAGGCAACCGAACTTAATAAAATAAAATATAACTATAACAAATATAAATACAAAACAAAATAAAATATGGAAAGTACTTCTATGTACAAATGTACTAGAGACTTGACTTCACCTTATCATTTCTATGTTCATCCTATCAAACCATTGCTAGCCAATGCCAGTCAATTCATTAATCAAGGTTCTAATCTAACTCCGCTACCTCTCCTGAGCATTAAATGAAGTCATATGCATGAATACCCGAATCAATATTCCTATCTAACCCGTTTACTCATACACTCATTAAGTTAAGGCCTTAAATTAGAACTCAAATGTCGATCGCCTCCTAACCTCACAACAATTGAAATCTTAGTTGATAATCAAGGTCTTAATCACCTTCCAGTCTCACAATATCCTAGACTATCAACAAGATTATCTAAGTGTTGATCTTTTCCCGGACTTATAACAATCTAGACTATGTTTCCCAATTCCGGACTATGAAATCAATCTCTCTCGAGCATCAAAATCACAATCTAAAATTATTTTACTCATTGGTCACATAAATTAGAAACATCAAGCATAGATAAACATAAATAAATTAAATTGGAATTTAAACTAACAATTGATAAGATAATCAAATATGGTTTAAATAAAGCTACATCAAACCATAGAATATGAAGTCTAGCTCAACGTAAAAGAATCCATAACCAAAATCATAAATTTAATAACAAAAACTAAAAAAAAAACTACAAAGAAAAGGGAGAAAGAAGAGAAAACTCTTGTGGAGATGAGCTTCAAATCTTCGAATCTTTAAGAATCTCTACGAAGCATTCTTCAAGAATAGCTTCTCTCTCTAGGAATTTTTGTGCCTCTCATCCTTTCTAAATTGGGAATTAAGGTTTCTTTTGCTTAAATATGCTCAAACATGAAGAAAATCTCAGTCAAACTCATCCAAGGGTCTAAAATTGACCATCCATATTGATCAAGGCCGAAAAATGGCCCAAAGTGCGCAAATGATCTATATGATTCATACGATGATATAAAATTAATAAGACAATACATAGTACCCGGGAGATAGAGCAACGAAAGATAAAATAAGTACTCTTCTTGGCAGGAGCTTGCCTGGATATATAGTAAACACGATCCTCAAATTCAAAACAACTACGATCGCTAACGGTGCGAAAAACGACTGGCAATACCGGCGGAAATGGTCTAAGAGGCATGGCGTGGGTCTGTCTATGTGTGAGAAACGACACAAGTTATTTTAAGCGAGAATTAATTTACAAGTCGATATAGGGTTTTTTTTTTGGCTAAAAGTTGTATATCGATGGAGGTTAAAAAACAAGTGAAAAGATAAAAAAGCATAACTCAAAAGCAAAGAATGCACAAATAACCATCTGGAAAATTATAGTAAATAGGCCAAATTTTGAAACCATTAGAAGTAAATAACAAATTTACTAGTCATTAGAAATTAATAGGCAAAAATTTTAAAGATATTCATTTTACTTTCTACCCTCAATAGGGTTTATACTCTCTCCCTCTATCCTATTCCTTCAGTCTGCATCTATTTCTCTTTTTACCCATCACCTTCCAACTCGACGGCTCTTTCTCTATCTCTCCCTGTCATCATCTCTCTCCTCCCACTATCACTCTCTCTCCCACATCATCTCTATCTCTCTCTCTCCTCCCAATATCTCTTTTGCTGACGGTGAAAATTCATGAACTCAGAATTTTAGTCAAAGGCGTACTCTTATTTACTTGAGATGTTTGAAAACGTATCGCTCATAAATTCATATTACATGTTTTAATAATATATCTATCTCCTCTAACTCTCCTCAGGTAAGCGCAAGAGCTACCAAATTTAATGCTCTTTAGTCCCCTTTTGGTAAATCTTGTTAAAAAATTTCATGAAACCCT
This sequence comes from Morus notabilis, assembly GCF_000414095.1. Classification (NCBI taxonomy): domain Eukaryota; kingdom Viridiplantae; phylum Streptophyta; class Magnoliopsida; order Rosales; family Moraceae; genus Morus; species Morus notabilis. The sequence goes on along the minus strand of NW_010358084.1, from coordinate 433,306 downwards.
ATAATTGAACTCTTAAGATTAGTTCGCTGATTTGAGTTGAGATGTAATTTTATGTGAGAATTTTTGACTGTAGTAAAAAAATTAGATTTGACTGTTTATAAAAGCTTTTTATTATAGCAAAATTCAAATTCTAAATTTGAATGAGTGTAATGAATGGAACTTACATTTTAGTCTCGAGTTCTTGACTTCCCATTTATGATATATACTTTGCTAAAATTATACACTGGGCTAACTACATGTTTAATTTATACTGTATTGTATAGCGTCTCACATATTTTTCCTTGGTGATCACTTTTGGGTTGTTACCTATTAATATATAAACTAATGTTCTTCGCCAAGATCTCTTGCCTTCTTTCAAACAGATGACCAACAACACACACGTATACATGCATATTCCATCATTGATGCATATATATATATATATATATATATATATATATTCAAAATACTTCATGAAGACTATATATTCAATTATTTGGTTGAGTATTGTTGAAAAAAATATATATCTACTTTTTGTTGTGTAAAGGCGGATGTTGCTTGTAGGATTTCCACTCGATTATTATGTTAAATACTTGATTTATGATTATATCATCGATGGATTTTAGGATCATATCAAATCACCTTAGCCTGTAACTTAAATTATTATTAAAAATAATAATAATAAAATTATCTAATTATCGTTTACCCTTGGTTTGCATTATTTGATGGACAAACTATAATCAAAATGACTTGTGACAAAACTTTTGGTTCATGAGTGAGCTGAGAAACAAAACAACTAAAGGTAACTTAGGCTTAGACGCAACTCACCTGATAAAATCATAAATATCCAAGCTTTGCCCACGTATTTTCACCTAAAAAGCACCAAAGCTAGTGCGGTTCTAGAGGCTCAAAATAAAAGTGGAAATGAGTAGACAATTATTTTATGGACCCCCCGTTTTGTCGAAAAGCGTTGAAAGTACCTTAAAGTAAAACTTGGTACTTTAATGGAATGATTTGAGAGAAGAAAGTGAAAAAAAAAAAAAAAAAAAAAGGAAGAGCGAATATTGGAACCCCACATCAAGATAAGTCCATTAGCCCCCAATCAATTTGCAAATTATGAGTGGACACAAAATTGAACACCAATAATGCGAATCATGGTCTCTTTAGGGGTAATTGTAGTACAAACAAAAATATGTCTTAAAAGAGGACCTTAGCGGCCCAACCTGGTTTTCAATGACTTCCACAGGACCATTGCATAGTGGTTTATCTCCTATTATTATATTTATGTGCAATAAAAAAGAGAGTGATTCAATAAAAGCAACAAAATTGATCTGTTTGTTTTTATTACTTCATTGATTTGGCATCTTCAAATCATCAAGCAGCATGATTGTTAGTGATTGTCATCTTCTGTCTTTTTACCTGATTTCAAATTTACTTGTGAGAAATTCATATGTCATCACTCAAATAACGACATTTTAACTAGTTACAAATAGTAACCATCAATAATTTTTGGGTGAGTAGTAAAGTTGTTCAATTTGCTCCACAAGATCTTAATTTTGAGCAGGTCACTCGATAAGAGCATATCGTTTATGTGTGCCTTTTTTATCTCTTGATAAGGGTCTATCATTTTGATGTGTGTATTTCTTGTGGTAGAGGGAAAAATAACGTTGTATTTCGCAATAACTCGAGTATTCAACTCAAATTTATTTCATTGAACAATGTTGTTATTTTATGAGTTGTCTATGGTTGAAATTGCGGCTGATAAAGAGTCTATAGTCATTGTCATTGAAGTGAGAAAATTAAGTAGAGAGAAAGAGTGCCTTCATTTGGAGGGAAAAAAAAAAGTGATAAAGAGAGATAGATAAAGTTTATAAAGAGGTTTGATAAAGAGTGATTGTGCAAGTTTGTTGAGTATAATTTTGGAATTGTTGGTAAATTTGTCTTCTATTTCCTGTGGACGTAACCGAAACATGTACGTATTTATTTTATTTGTGTTTGTGTTGAATGTTGATTTTAGGCATCAGTATGAGTTTATTTTTATACTGAGTATTAGGTATAGAAATGCAGTTACCCCAATTTTAATTTTTTTATAGTTAAAAGCTCTCATAAAAAATCACATCAAACTTTTTCTACTACAGTAAAAAACTCTCACATAAAGGCACATCTCAATTCGAATTGAAAACTCGAATCGACAAACTGAATGAGATTTAGTGTAGAGGTTAAGATTGATGAGGAAGATAAAGTTGCAATAGAAGTTGGAAAACTATGTTGACTGTGATGATGTGTCAATTGCTTTATTAAAGACTCAAATATAACACTACCTTAGTTCATCTCCTATTGAACAAGTTCTTTTTATCGAAGTTAGATTCAAATAGAGTCAGAGTAGGTCATGAGAAAGATACTAACATAAGAAAGATGGTCATTCTCGATCACTTTTATAGAAGGTAGTTGGCTGGTTGACATGTTACGAAGAAATTATAAAGAACTAAGAAAACAAATTGAAGAAAAGAGAAAACAAGAAATTAAAGAGACTTTGCGAAATGTTGTTAGATGATATATTTGATAGTGAGGATAATGTTTATTATGTTGTTGCTGATAAAAAATTTTTGACTCTTGAATTTTAGATTCTCAAGGTTTGTTTCATATATATGTGTCCATACAACGATATTATTAAGTCGTGTGATGCTAGTATTTTTATTATGACTAATGTTTTTAGTGTTAAAGTTATTAGAATAGATAGTGAAGATGTTCAATGTTGTTGTTGAGACATTAATAAATGTTAAACATATTCTTCGGCTAACAAAATATTTATTATTATTATTATTATTATTTGTGGGGGCTTTAACACTTTAGATTATGATTATTATGGAAAGATTGGTTTTATGGAAATCAAGAAAGTTGCTTTAATAATCCTGAAGGATGAACATGTGAAAAACAAAAGTTGATCGACAAAACAATTTAGGTGGAGTAACGCAGGTGAAGCCACGTTGGAAGTGTCTTTTTCCGTTGTGAAGGAAAAAGATGATGCCCGAGTGTAACAAGATGATGGCGACAACTGAAAACAACAAGATGAATACTTATAGCAATGAAGACCAAGCAAGAAAGAATAAATCAATTTCTTTTATCAAGTTTAGTGAGAATTTGAACTTGAGATGTGTTTACTTGAGATGTGTTTATTGTTGCTACACTTGTACAGCTGTCAGCCCACCTCATAGGGTATGATGGCAGGTATCAAAGTATTTGCATGCGTGAGCTGAGGGTCTATTCGGTTCGTTAATTTTAATTTTTAATTTGAGTTAATATGTAATGTTATGTGAAAATTTTTTATTGTAGTAAAAAAATTAAATGTGATTATTTCTGAGAGTTTTTTACTGTAGCAAAACTCGAATTCTAAACTCGAATCAGCGAAAAGAACGGAGCCTAAAAGAATTAGAGTTAAAGTAGAGATTATCAGGTATTTAATTCGAATTATTTTATTGAATTAAGAGTTCGTTTAATTCGTTGATTTGAGTTTTTAATTTGAATTGATATGTCATTTTATGTGAAAATTTTTTATTGTAACAAAAAAGTTAAATATGATTGTTTCTAAAAAAATTTTACTGTAGCAAAATTCAAATTTTAAATTCGAATCAGTAAAATAAACGGGACATAAATCGTCCGTTTAGTTCGCTGATTCGAGTTTTTAATTCGAGTTGAGATGTGATTTTATGTGAGAGCTTTTTACTGTAGTAAAAAAGTTAGATGTGATTGTTTGTGAGAGCTTTTTACTGTAGCAAAACTCGAATTCTAAACTCGAATCAGCGAAATGAACGGGGCCAAGTGAGCTTGAACTAGGGTTAAACTTTGCGTTTTAAAATAATTTGTGGGGACGTTTGTTTCCTATATTCGTCTCTGATTATGAATCATGATTCATGATTCTTTACAGTATTTTCTCTTAAAAAAATACGCGTAAAACAAGAATAATTTTGAATTATGATTTTAATACATAAACGCGTGACGTTTGGTAAAGGGATTTGTATCCTGATTTAAATCATAGTTTATGATTCGCTACAGTATTTTTTCTTATAAAAAATACACGTAAATAAAAAATAATTCTAATGTAAATGTCTTTTTGCCTAGGATTTGAAGCAAAAACGAGTAGAAAGAAAGAGAGAGAAAAAAAGAAGAGTATTTGTGCTTGAGAAAATGAGAAAAAAATGAGAAGAAAATGAGAAGAGAGATAAACGAAAGATTTTTGGGTTGTTCTTTTACAATAAAACTTAAAAAAATTTAAACTCAAGTTACAACTTTATTTAAGTTTACGTTTTTTTAAGTTCTAACTTTATTCAACTTTACTTAACTTTATTCAAATTACAATTTCAACTCAAATTATAACTTAAATTCAACTCAAAAACTACACTCAAGTTACACTCAAATTACACTCTAAAAGAACATGCCTTAAAATTTAGATATGGAGAGATCGTGAGAGTTTAATAATGTGTAATTTTAAAATTGTTGGTGAATTTGTTCTCTCCGTCAACGTGCACAAATCTTTGTTGTCTCTCCAGTATGTATTAATTTCTACCTAGAGTTTATTTTTCTGCTGCTTATTGGGTACTACAGAAATGTCAAAATGTGTTTCACTCTAATAACAGTTCACTTTGCAAAGAGGATCTATAAATTTTTTATGCTCAATAGTTTTATCTCTGTACACCACCTTTTACGACCGATCAAGATTCTTTCATAGCCTCTACAGAAACCATGAAATCTAATCCAATAGAAAAGAGAACCAAATCCCAAATGGAACTGTGCTTATTTTGCTACTTTAGTAATTAAGAATCGAAAATAAAAGCGCAAAAGATGTACACATACACAGAAACAGGATCATGTTCATCCTCAATTTCATTCCATCAACTCACCCAATCCAATCCAATTCCTTTTTTCCATTATATCACCAACCAAAAATGGTGGCCACAAGACACCCACAAAATCAGCAACACCCCTTCTTACAACCGGAAACGCAATGGAAAGCCCGGAATTCGCACCGCGGCGAGATCGACCGGAGGAGCAGCCTCGCCGTCTCCTCCTGCCTTATCATAGCCCCTTCCTTCTCCACCAAAACCGCCGCCACAATCCTCTCGTACCCGCCGCCTTCGCAGCCGGACGCGATGTACGCTACCAGAGCCGCCTGGACCGGCCCCAAGCTCGGATTATACGCCGCTGATTCCGCGTAACTCCCTCTATACACCCTCCCATCGCAGTCCCTTATCGCCACCCCCGACGGACACTTGGTGTACGGCGCGTGGGACGCATTCGCCGCCTCCAGCGCCACGCGCTTCAGCTCGTCCTCAATGAAGCCGTTTTCGCCGCCGCCATTGCAGAGGCCGCCCCCTGCCTCGATCGGGAACTCGAGGCGGTTGTCGTGGGGCTCGAGGAGGAGGGGGACGTCCCTGGAGAGGAGATCGTCCGGCCCGAACCGGTGGGGGAGGAGGCTGAGGAGCGGTTCGAAATCGGACCGGCAGCCGCCGTCCGGTTCGGTGATGAGGATTTTGATCGCCGGGGCGCCGCGGAGCTCCTGGAGGAACTGGCGACAGTGGCCGCAGGGGGCGGAGGATACGGCGAAGGAATCGAGGTGGGGCTCCGAGTGGAGGGAGAGGTTGGTGACGAGGAACTGCTCGGCGTGGATAGAGTGGTGGAGAGGGAGACCCGGGAACTCCACGTTCACGCCGAAGAAGATCCGACCCGAGGACCCGTGCCCGACGGCTCCCACGTTGAATTGGGAGATTGGCGGGCGGGCCAGGCGCTGGGCCGGCTTCACCAGCGACGGGAGGAGTTGGAGGACCGTCTGGCCGGACTGCTTGGCCATGAATTCGGCCTCCGCGGCTTCGATTACGAATCGGGGCCGGGGTTCCATTTTCGGGGATTGACCCGGTTTGGGTTGGTTTTTGTGGGCTTGGAGGAGGAAGGAAGAGGAGCTCCTAGAAGTTGGGAAGTGAGGGAGAAGGAGGAGGGGGGAAGGAGACGGGGGTGCTGCCAAGTTATTTATAGGGATGCGAGTCTTTTTTTATTATTTTTGTAATTTATTGTTTAATTTTGATGAATATTTTAAAACGGTAAAAAAGAGGTAGGGAGAGAAAATCACAATAGTGATACACATATGAGTTGACTTTGATAATTTTGATACAACAAGCAGAACTCACAAATGAATTGATTACCTAAGGATCCATACGTCATTCATTTTATGATCTGAATTTTTAAATTTTAATTTTATTATAATTAAAAAATTTTATAAAAAATCATATTTATTTTTTTTATTATAGTAAAAAACTCTCATATAAAATCACATCTCAGTTTAAATTAAAAACTTAGATCAATGAATTGAATGACGTCTTAACTTTGATATTTTTGATATTTTTATAAATGTTAGTCCCAAAGGTTTTTTTTTTTCTAGAAGAGAGATCTAAAGTTTTTAACTTCTTTTTGCATAAACTTAATATATAAGTTGTTATTTTTTCATTCATAGGTATTTAAAAAAAGAGTAATGTTAGGATATTAATTTAAATCTCAACTTTTATATATTAATTAATGTGATAGGTGAATTATCATCTTTTTATTACTATATGTAAACTTAGGATTAATATTACAATGTTATATCTATAATCACGTAAGAAAGATAATGATTTGTTATTACATGAGTTGGTATTAAAAGTTAAGATAAAAGTTGTGAGGGACCACTTTTGTTTTAGTTTAATAAAAATGGTAATATGATTTTTATGTCATGAAAGGTATCACAATACAATAGTTAGAAGGGAAGGGACTAACCAGTTTCCTAACTCTAATCAGCGGATTATAGGGAGAAAACAAATGTTAGCTTTGTGTGGTTCAAACATTATGAGTGCGTTTAGAACTCGTTTCGAAATAATTTTATTTTTTTGTATGAAAATAGAAATGAAAACGTTTTCAATATTAGACATAAATCATTTTTGAAAATGTGTTTGGTAGTTTTATCAATAGATTGTTTTCAGTATTAAAAAATCTATTAATGTCTCTCTCTCTGTTCGAGAGAAGAGAAAACGGAAACAAAAAATGAAAAATGACTAAAAGTCATTTTTCATTTCTCTCCCATTTTATACTGAACCAAAAAATTATTTTCATTTCCGTTTTTTATCTTTAATTGTGTCAAATGACGTTTCTCTCCCGTTTTCATTTTTTCTTTCTCGAAAAATATAAAAAACAAAAATAACTCCAAACACAGCCTATATATGCCATCACATATTCATTGCCTCTTGAGAGATTCACTGAACCAGATCTACTTCACAATTACGTATCAAAATTATCCATCCATTTTGTTCTATTTTCTAACCACTTCAAGAACAACATGTCTTGTGTGAATTTAAAACTATCTTTTCTAGTTTCTAAACTTAACCTTTTTTATTTGAGTTTTTAAATATATGTTTACCCATGACTGTAGTTGTTTATTTTCATGTTGCATTTGAGAATGAGAAAGAAGTGAGCACTCTATCTTAAAGTTGGTAGCAGCTAAGGTTCTTGGCCAGCTGGTGTCTCTATAAACCTTCTATTATTATACAAAGATTCCACGTGCTTAAATTAACCTTTTTCTGTAAATATAACTTTAACTTCTGTAATGTTGTGATGTTATTGTTATTTATTTCCTTATTGTTTTTCTTTACTGCCACCGAGAAAAATGCTTGAACAGTAGGACTAGGAGGATACTAATAGTATAATACTGTGTAGACCGATTTCTGTAGTTTCAATGACAACAACAATAATGATAATAACTAAGTTTAGCAATTAAAATTAATTAAGTGTCACTTGATGGAGCATGATGTTTAAAGTCAGAGAAGACAAGAAGATTAGTTGAGTGAAAGCAAAATGTTTTGTCATAAAAAAAAAAAGTGTCATAACTTGTTGGTTGGGATGTAGCACATAACACAATCCTGAAGTGCTAATCACAAAGCATCAAGTTACTAGAGAGGATGAATGACATCTTGTCTTTTTTCTCCCTTACATATATGTAAACAAATTTATATACAATTCAAGAGTCAATTCCACTTCCTCAATTTTCCATGTGAGTAAGAGGCAACCAAATTGAGTAATATATATATATATCCCATTTATTTTACCGATTCGACTTTAAAATTTGAGTTTTATTATAGTAAAAAATTTTCAAAAACAATCACATCTAATTTTTTTATTACAATAAAAAAATTATCACGTAAAGTCACATCTCAATTCGATTCAGCGAATTAAACGGACAATAAAATATATATACACACATATATAATATATGTAATACTTTGATTTTCTTTGCACTATCACTGGGGCACATGATTTATAAAATTCACGTGATAGATTGCTTTTTCTTTCTTTTCTTTTTTTTTTCCCCCTGCTTATAGTGTGTTTGCATTTTTTTTCTTTTCATGAAACTCATTTAACTCCTTTCTTTCTAGGAGATTTACATCTACCAAAACCTTTGGTAGGCCCTGCCAAAAAAAAAATAAAATAAATAAACATAAAAAAGGGTGAGCAATGCTTTCTTCTAGACTTTCTCTATTGCATCAATGTAGTAATCAGAAAAAGAGTGATAAAGAGGCCCATTCTACTTTGTACTAATAACTGGAAACCATCTTTTACGTTTTTGAAGTTTTGCCACGTAATATAATGTCCTTTCAACACCCTTTTTGGATTGGACAAGTGGGTCTCTTTCTGGTGCAGGTTTTACTTCTTCTTATTCACTCCAAAGTCAAAAAAAAAAAAAAAAAAGAAAGATAAAAATGAGGTTGAAATTCTTATTCCACAGGCAACATGACATGGAACATACTCTTTTTTCAATTGGGATGACATTGGATCCATACGTACCCACTTGGAATCTTCTTATAATTGATGCAAGCTTGCAAGCATTTTTTTTTATTTTTAAATTTACAATTTTATGTATTGTTAACTACAAAACAATCTAGTCAGATTTAATAATACTTTTTTTTTTTTTTTTTATCTATATCTGGAACTTCTATGGCTGCTTCTTTGATGGCTCCTTCCTCACCTACCACATACAATGACAACACATATTTTAGCTGCATTAGTGGTACATCCAAATGTAGTCAATCACAGAAATTTTTTTTTGTATTTCCAAATTTCTCTTTTGTTTTTGCTAGTTTCTTCAGCTGATAGCCTTACAGTTGTAAGACTCTGCAAATCAGTGGGCTGTGTCACTAGTTTGTTTCTTACTATTTATGTCCAGAGTTTGTTTTGAGTAAGTAAAAAACGTTGTCCACGTGGTTAGTACTCGATGCAAAAATTATTTTGGCTAAAACAGAATTAGCTTCAAGTTATTGAAGCAAATGGAACATGGACACTTGTGGCGTGTCACAGTGACGCAAAGGGTATGAAGGAAAATAGGGACCGATTTGAGTTTTTAATTTCAGTTTTATTACAATTAAAATTTTTTACAAAAAGTTACATTTTACTTTTTTTGTTATAATTAAAAACTCTCACATAAAATCACATTTCAGCTTGAATTAAAAACTCAAATTGACGAACTGAACGAGATCTAACCCACATTGAGAAATAAGAAAAAATAAATATCAATTTTATCTTTTTTTTTCTGGTTAAGAAAAATAAATATCGAATTTACTTATATACCTTAATGAATAGCAATTGTGGCCTCGTTCATTTAACCGATTCGAGTTTTCAGTTTTAGATTTCTACAGTAAAAAGCTCTCAGAAAAATGTCACATTAAATTTTTTCTGTTACAGTGAAAAACTCTCAGAAAATATCATATCTCAATTCAAATTAAAAATTTAAATCTGTAAAGTGAACGAGGCCAATAAATGACATTTTTAGTTTAGTAAAGAAAATTTGATAATATTTCATTACATTTAAAAGTGAATTGTTGATTCTCACTCTTAATCATTTCCTTCTCTTTACATACTCATTACCTTTTTCTTACAGATTAGGTAAGCACGCCCAAAAAGAGATCAATATTAACTCTAGATTGACCGGGCAGTTTAGACTTTTAGAAGTTTGAGTTGGCCATAATAACACGGTTCCGTGTAAACTCAATTTTAATCTTAATAGTGAATGATATATTCAAACATCTTAATGTACGGTTATTTTATCGATTTGAGTTTAAAATTTAAATTTTGTTACAGTAGAAAACTCTCAGAAACAGTCACGTTTAACTTTTTTATTATAATAAAAAATTCTCACATAAAGTCATATTTTAACTCAAATTAAAACCTCAAATTAGTAAATTAAATGGGAGTTCTATATAATTTTTGTTCTCTTTTTCTTTGCGTCAATTTAAAAGGGCTTGTATACTAGTCAAGTTGGGATGCTTTCTTCAAACGAAAAAAGAAAAGAAAAGAAAAGAAAAAAGTTCAAGTTGAGATGCCAACAACATGGACATAATATGGGAAGGTAGAGAAGAATCAAGAATATGTCAGATCAATTTGATCACTACTTCATCATCTTCTTTATAATCTTTTTCTTTCGAATTCAAGAAAAGTAAAGAGCAAGGAAAGATATTTTATAAACATGCACATTAAACACTTTAAGATTACATAAACAACTTTATAAGTAAAGTTTGGCCCAATGGGCCATAAACTCTAAACTAAATTATTCATCGATCAACGTTAAAGCTCAAAGAGCCGAGCAGAGTCCGTTTCATGATTTATTACAGTATTTTTATTCACAAAAAATATACGTAAATTAAAAATAATTCTAATTTCATAGTTCTAATGAACCAAACAGTAGCTTATTGTTATAATTGAATCAACTATTTGTTATCCTACTCTTTTTCGAAGGCGTAAATTTTTGTTATCTCAGGTTGATAGGGGAAAAGAAGAAACCATTTCACCAGAAATCAAAGAATTCTTCTTACTTCCTTTACTTACACAAAAGTCCTGCCGACCAGCCAAAAGCCTTTAAAATGAGAGAACAAAGAGAAACAACTAGGCTTTTGGAAAAGGTGGAAAACGAATAAGGTAAAGATGACAAAGTAACTGAAAAAAGACATCAAAATTTAAAACGACGATAACAGAAAGACATAGACGACAAATAAGTCAACATCTCAATAATGAAACGAAAGGAAACCTTACGAGTGTAAGAACCATAAACGACAAAACAGGAAAACGACATCAAGTTAAAAGCAATAAACGACAGTAAAATTATGGAAACAAATTATCAGGGAAACGACATCTACTCCGCGATAGAAAACAAAATGGAAAAGGTAAAGGACAACAACATAAAAAAAACGACAAAATGAAAAAGAGTGACAACAAAACAGGAAGATGACATGAAAAACTTACTTTGTTAAACGACAACCATTTTTTTTTTAATAGTGAAGCTGAAAAACGAGAACAAAACCAAAAGGATTTCAACTAAGAAAACGACAAGAAACTTAAACAACATGAGCTCTAGAAACGACAACAATATAAATACAGCAACCTAAAACAACTTCAACTGGGAGATAAATTATCTGCAACAATACCACAAAAAATCAGTATTTTAATGATACTACAAAGTTAAAAAACCGATTCGAGTTTTGTTACAGTAAAAATCTCTTAAAAACAGTCACATTTAATTTTTTTATTACAATAAAAAATTCTCACATAAAGTCACATCTCAACTCGAATCAGCGAACTAAACGGACCCTTAGTATCTTAATGATAGTGTAAAATGAGTAAAGTGAGAAAACAGTATCATAATGATGCTAAAAAAAATCAGTATTATATTTTTTAACAACCATGAGGTCCCTACTTTTGTTGAACATGTACATTATTGCCCAAATTTGGGTATTTATTAGTCCTACTGTTCGTTATGGTAATGACATAGTTAGTAATATAACATTTTATCGAAATTAAGATGCTAAACGGGTAGCTCAGTAGCCAAGTAGAACAAAAATCACATAAACAAATTTCAGAATTCATGTGAAATTCCAAGTAAATTATCTATAATCAAATTATCAATTATGGTACTGACTTTTACACACGATCATAAATGATAAGTATCTTGGTGACTCGGATTTATTGGCTGAAGGCTCTGTTCTGGATGTTGTTTGTGCTTTTTTGTCTGAACTGGGGAATCCACTCCTTAAACACGTCAAAACATCAAGAGCGAAAAGACGACAACAAAACTAAAAAACGAGCAAAACAGGTAACAGGAACAAGAAAATGACACCAAAACGATAAGACGGAAAATCGGCGACGGTTAGAAACCGACAACACTAAAAATGGAGGTGAACAGGGAAATGACAATCAATGGAAACGACAAAAACAAATACGACATTAAAACTAAAACGATATTGGAAAGGACGGGAATTATGAATACGGCAATCAAAGTTAAAAGGGACAAATACCGAAAAGATACATTGAAGTGAAATGAAAATAACTTAGGGTTATTCTTTTACGACAAAACTCAAAAAAAGTTTAAATTTAAATTATAATTTTATTTAAGTTCAAGTTTTTTTAAATTTTAACATTATTTAACTTTATTTAACTTTATTTAAGTTACAACTTTAAACTTAAGTTATAACTCAAATTTAACTCAAAAATTACACTCAAGTCACACTCTAAAAGAACAGGCCCTGAATAAGTACAACAAAATTGAACAGCGGCAATAAGGGAAAACGAAAAAACATAAAGAACACAACAAAACAGAAAAACAACAACAAAACCTAAACAAAACAAGAAAACAACACCCCTAAAAAAAAAAAAAAACATGAATATGGAAACGACCACAAAATAGAAACGTAAACAAGAAAACAACAAACACTAAAAATCGACAACTATTGAAATAACAAAAAAAAAAAAAAAAAGAAAAAAACGACAATAAATGAAAAGGGAGGAGATTGAAATATGAAAAACGTAAACACGGCGTTAACGTAGAAATAACAAAACTGAAATGGGCAAAGAGGGAAAACATGACCATGGAAACGACACAGAAAAGAAAACGACTAGACAACATAAACGAATCAAACTTAAAAAGGTCAAAAAAAAAAGTGAGAAGGAAACAAAAAAAACTGAAAAAATACGAGAAAACTAACAAGCAAAAAAAAAAAAAGAAAAGCAACCCATAAATTAAAGACAAACAAGAAAATTTCAGATTTCTTTGATTCATGCATTTAAATTAATAATTTTAATTTATTGGTACGAGCTTTGTGAGAAAATTATTGACGAATACATTTTTTATTTAAATTTTTTGTGAAAAGAAAATATTATAACAGAATGAGAATTATAGGCTTAAATACAACAAGCAAACGGGCACGAAATGTTTCTCCCCAAACTCTATAATCTTACTTGCAGTGCGAGAGTTACACATGCAAGTGTAGAATCTGAGATTACAAGGTCAGTCATACAAAATTCTAGAATTATGGAAACGATTTTACTAGCAACTTCCACGTGACAAACTGCCATAAGGGCATTGACAAATTATTAAAGACTTCTACGGAAATTTTCTTTCTTACCCCTTTTCTAACGATGGAATGCAGTTATATTTCATCGCTTATTGGCTATCGCCTGTAAATCGAGCCCCGTTCATTTCACTAATTCGAGTTTTGTTACAGTAAAAAGTTCTCAGAAACAGTCACATCTAATTTTTTTACTACAGTAAAAAGTTCTCACATAACATCACATCTCAACTAGAATTAAAAACTCAAATTAGCGAACTGAACGGACTTAATGGAGGTAATATTAGTTCTCCAGAGCCTCATAAACTATTAAAAAAAAAAACCATTAACTAATCTTTGTAACCCTTTGAAAATTTCATTTTTGCGTAGCCTATCATAAGCCCATATTTGGTTTTCATAGTTCTAAGTTTTTTTCCTGAGAAAATTGTTCAATTTACTTTTAGAGTGCATGAGTCTAAATTTATACAATTATTCATAATTAATATTCTTTAACTAATACAACTATTTATTTAAATATATATTAATTAAAAATAATAAATAAAAATCATAACCTTACAGAAGTATTTCTCCCTTTTTTTTCCTCCATACTTCTATATTTTATAGAAAAAAGAAATCGTTCGCGGGAGATCTCGGTATAAGAAAGACCTTGTCTACCAAAGAAAACGACGTCGGTTCCTTTTAAGTGGTCGGCATTAAAAGACTAATGTGTGTGGCGCTATAGTGCGTGACAATAAGCTGCTAAAAGTGACCACTGAATAGAAGAATCCAATACTCTGCCCCCAAAAGATAAGATAAGATAAAAAAAATGATAATTTAAGATGTTATTCCTCTTCTAGAAAGACGCTGAATTAATTAAAAATTGTTCTGTTGTTCCAGGACAAGATTTCCCGCCATTAAGGAGGTCGGAGAGTATCTAGGAATTTTTAAAAGTTCCAATGTTGGTGCGTCAATTACACTAGAGAAAAAGGTTGAAATTACAAAATGAAACGATATAGTTACAAACTAGTGTTGGAACTGATACTGGTGTCGTGAATTAGACTACCTGACACCATGGAACAGAGAGAGAGAGAGAGAGAGAGCAGTGGAATATGTACATTAGTTGACAGAGACATAATTCATCATTAGAATGATGAGAAAGAAAGAAACAAAAATGCCAATCTGAAAATTGGGTCTGTTTGGAAACGAGATTAGACCCAACCCTGTTTGTAGCGGCGGAAGAGCTCTTCCGTTTGTGCGTTCTTGAAGGCACTGCAGGCAATGAGATAGACCCATATCAAGACAACAAGTGCCACTATAAGAATGATATTGGCTTTTCTCCATTCTTTTCTTAAATTCCCCAACAGGCCCGCCTTGCAGGCGTTGCAGTTGTAGCAGAGCAGGTTTTGGTCATTGCTCCACAAGTAGCAGTCTGGATCAGCCATTTGGTTCACTGGGTTTATCCACAGTGTTGGGTTCACATAGTTGTACCCACATGCTGTTGGTGGCTTACAACACCCTGACTGTAAAATAAGGAAAAAAATAATACTAATACAGATTAGCCATAGGGAAAAAAAAAAAAAGAATTGTATGGTATGGTATAAAAAAATATCTTCAGATTTTCAATTAAGTTGTGTTGAAGGGAATTTTTTCAATCTTACCACAAAACCGTCTAAAAAATGGCAAAAGGGCAATAGGGAAAAGAAAAGAAATGCCACCAAACAATGGCAATAGCTGGCAACCATAAGGCATAAGCTTTGTCACCAGCAAAAACAAACCCCTCAACAATTGCGATTACTTTTGTTTTAGTCTAACATCCATGATTAATTTAACTTCTCTGTTATTGGCACACTCTTCTACTATTCTTCATACAATTCCGTTTTGTAAGAACATTAGGGACGCCCCCACAAATACAATGATAGCACTAGGTAATCAGCAATGTGTCTCCTTTTTTCTTATTCCACTAATGCAATCTCTAGTCATGCTGACCTTAAGGTGATGAGATAAAATCTTAAAAGTAAGACCCCATAATCCAAATTATGGACCACATTGCTCACAGCTCCGTTGGTGGGGTACATGCCATGGCTTTCCTATGGCCCCGATTCGGCTTATAGGCTCACATAATGGGTCTCAAGTCTAGGTCTTATTTAAAAAAATAGAGAATTTACTCTTGAGAATGCATGAATTTAGACATTTACCCCTTATTCTTGATAAATATCCTTTTATTAGTGTAATTATTTGATTAAAACGGTTATGAATTAAGAATAAAGGTAAAAATCCTGACCTATACACTTTTAAAAGGTATTTATCAAGATTACCTAAAAATCTAGTACCTCATCAATTTCACCAAAGCAAAAAACTTTCAACTATTCATATTGATAGGTAAATCAATATGAATAGTTGAAAGTTTTTTGTTGTTAAGTTAACAGTAACTTAGATGGATTTATTCATCATTTAGGGCTAAAATCCAGCTTATGGTGTTTGATACGTGTTTATAGCATAGTTAATTCTCAATTTTACCAAGGAGTTAAAACTTATGATTATTCTCACTGGTGTCTCTTAAATTTTGTGGTCATTCCCTTCTCTGTTTGCTTTCTAAATTTTAAAATTTCTAATTTTGCCTATTAAATCTTGAATTGTTCTCATTTAGTTCATTTTATTGTAATTTCTACTAAAATCATACAAAAATAGAGGAGATTACGTACGGTCATGTGATTTTTTATATGTTTCTTTTAAATAGAAATCTAAATAGAAAGGCCACAAGATTTTATTATTATCTTTTTTCTATCTATTTTTAACTGAAATTACAATAAAAGGGATTAAGTTAGAACAATTTAACATTAGGGAACAAAATAAAAACTTTTAAAATTCAAGAGAAAAACTGAAAATAACTCTCAAATTCAGGGCACTAGTGATAATATTCCTGGAATTTATTTGGCCCAAGTAGTTTCCTTCTATAGAAACGGAGAACAATGGCTCATTGGTAATTATTTGGATAATCACGCCCTATTATCATAGAATACATTTGGATAACCTGGTTCTGGTAGGTACTGAAAGAGAAAGAGAACATTTTTGGACAGAAAAGTCGTTGCCACAACCAGTCACGTTGCGTCACTGTGCGGTCTTTAGTACTGGAAGCTGGAAATGTGGAAAATGAAAGAAACTAAAGACCTGTTTGCACGCACCATTTCTCACTTAAACCGCTAAAAAAATTCAACTTCCCCACTAAAAATGTGCCGAATTTTGATATATTTAAACGCTTCTGAGACTTACAGCCTTTTCCCTATACTAAATTATAGCGACAGTGAAATTACTTGAAAAAAAAGCTTTTAAGCAGACAAACAGGTCGCAATCGAAATTAAAAAGAAAATTAAACAAACAGAGAACTTGCCTGGAGAGGAGAGATGTGAGCAGCGAAGAACTGATCGGCGTTGATGTAATCCTGCGCGAGCGTAGTACAGACATCGGAATCGGCCAAACAGGTCCGAATCTTGGCCCAATTCTTGGAGCTGGCGACCTGGTCGCGGAGCCAGTCGGAGAAGCCGTCGAGGCGGTACTCCTTGTAGTTGCGGCCGGGGACGGCGTAGCTGCCGTCGCGGCGCGTGACAACGAATGCGAAGACGAGGAGGATGAGGAGAAGGGCGATCAGGACGGCCATGCAGAAGAGGTAGAGCGCCAGCAGCCCCTGCTTGTTCCAGTACGCGCCGACGAAGCCGGCGAGGGAGACGAGGAGGATGAGGAAGCCGAGGACCACCACCGGCCACCGGAACGAGTGGATGCACTCGTTGTCCGGCTTCGACGCCAGCCAGATTCCGGCCGCGATTATCGGGATCGAGCAGAGGAAGGCGATGAAGTTCAGCACCGCCGTGATGTTGTTGCTCACTCCTCCCATGGCGGAGAATCGGACTCTTTTTTTAAGAGAGAGAGATAAAATGTTATATTTAAAAGATGTGTGAGTGAGACTGAGACCGTGAGGTGTGTGATCTCTTTTTGTTGAGGTTCCTTTGGGATTATATGTAGGGAGTTTGTGGATGTTGCTGTGTTCTGGGTGGTGGGTGAAAAAGCAAAAAAGAATATATACTTTTGAGTCCGAAAAATATTAAAAAGGGATAACTTCTCAGTGAAATTGGTGATGTTTTTGACTGCGGTGAATGAGGAGAAGATTATCTCTTTGAATTTGTCACTGACTCATTTTATGTGAATATTTAGTTTATAGATTTAAAAATTATGATTTATAATTATTTATAATTTATATATATTTTTTATAAAAAAAAATATTATAATAAATTATGATTTAAATTATAACACAAATATATTAATTAAACACACCCTACCAAACTAATGAGGACAAAAGTAAACTAATGAGCTTGAGCATTAAACACAAGTCCTTGTGATAATTATTATGGTTGGTTTGTAGCGGCAAAAGTGGAGATTTTTTATGGTTAAATAATCGGTCTTTATTATAGTTTGTTTTAAATATACTTGTTTTTATTATTCTGTAGTCGAACTTCTTTTTATTGTCTACACAGTTATTTTTTTTATTATTCAAATTATAACACAAATATATTAATTAAACACGCATTACCAAACTAATGGGGACAAAAGTAAACTAATGAGCTTGAGCATTAAACACAAGTCCTTGTGATAATTATTATGGTTGGTTTGTAGCGGCAAAAATGGAGATTTTTTATGGTTAAATAATCGGTCTTTATTGTAGTTTTTTTTTTAAATATACTTGTTCTTATTATTCTCTAGTCGAACTTCTTTTTACTGTCTACACAGTGTTTTTTTTTTTTTTTTTTGCACATATATATGTAAATCTATACACAATTAAACTTTCATTTTTCGCAACGATGAGTCCCGGTCATATGCATTGCTTCAGCAATTGCGGGTCATATGCATTGCTCGACCTCAAAATATTACATGCATGGATGTTGCATTAATAAAAATGTGAATCTTTTGGTGCGTTTAGAACTCATTTTAAAATAATTTTATTTTTTGTATAAAATTGAAAATGAAAATGTTTTTAATCTTAGACAAAAATTATTTTTAAAAATACGTTTAGTAATTTTATCAAGAGATTATTTTTAATATAAAAAAAATTTATTAAATTAATTAATGGCTCTCTTTCATCGGGATAGGAGAAAACAAAAACAAAAAATGAAAAACGAGCCATTTTTCATTTTTCTCTCATTTTATACTAAATTAAAAAATCATTTTCATTTTTATTTTTTATCTTTAATTGCGTTAAACGTTTGGCCCGTTTGTTTGCGTTTTCGTTTTCGTTTTCCACGGTTTTCAAAGCAAAAAAATGAAAACGGGTGTTAAAAACGTGTTTGGTGCAATTTTTTTTAAAAAACAAAACCAAAAACGTTTTTGTCTTTTTGTGGAAATCAGAAAACGAAAAAAAGGTGTTTTCATTTTCTTGTTTTCGTTTTCTGTTTTCTGAAAAACGGATTTCATTTTTTTTTTCTTTTTCATTTTCTTCCCTCTTTTCTGAAACCGTTTTTGTATTATATATGTTTATTTAATATATTTATTTAATATATTATTATTTAATATATTTAATAATATTATTTATATAATATATTTAATAATATTATTTATTTAATATATTTAATATATTATTTATTTAATATATTTAATAATATTATTTATTTAATATATTATTACATGTTTTCAAAAATTAAACCACCAAACGCAGTTTCAGTTTTTTTTAAAACTGAAATCAATCTCTAAATAAAACTACCAAACGCATTTTTAGAAATAATTCAAAAATGAAACTAAAAACGTTTTCATTTTCATTTTCGTACAGAAAATAAAAACGTTTTAGAACCAATTCCAAACGCACCCGTTGTTTCTCTCTCATTTTTATTTTTTCTTTCTCAAAAAACGTAAAAAATAAAAATAAAAATAATTCCAAACACAACCTTTATCTCTCTAGTGATTGCCATTTGTTTATTGCAGCTTCAGTCATGTTGTAGTTGGAACTTCACATGGGCTTGTAATCTTTGCCAAACTATGCAATTTCAAGCCTCTCAATTTGTTTCACGTGTTTTTATGAAAAAATTCAAAAAAATAAAAAAGAGCTTTTTTAAAAAATAAAAAGAAAAATTAGAGTAATAAGCATTTAAAGGAATTTATAAGGAAAAATTAGTTTTACCATATCTTTTTATAAATGACCGCTTTTTTATTTTACAAAAATAATCGATTTGTCTACCGAAGTCAATTAATAATTGATCGCGCCAATAATTAATCGATATATTATTAATTTATTAATAATTTATTATTAATAAATATGTAATTTATTGATTAAAATTAATTAATTTTAGTTAGATATTAATTGATATTGATTATATGAAAAATTATAAAGTTAATTAGTAATAAATTAAAATCAATTGTTGATGGATTGTTAAATCAATAAGTGATTAACCATTAAACTAATAAAAACAATCATTTTTATAATTTTGTAAAATCTCAGTCATTTATTAAAACAATCCTTCACAAAGCGCCATATGTACTGTGAAATCCCAAATTTGTAGTTGGGAGAATTGAATACAATTTATTTTTTTGGAGGAAGGAAAAGAAATATGAAAAGAGAAACGCGGAAAGATTCCACGTGGCTATTGCTTGGAAAGTGAAACCGCGTTTTCAAAAAGCGTTTTCATATGAGAGCAAATGACAAAGCCAAGCGCATGCTTAACGCGTAAGTCCACGCACCAATTACACTCGCTCCCAGTCCCAGATAACTTAAGAGGATATTTAGTTGGAGGATTCAAATTATATGATTTAAATTATTTTTGATTTATGTGTATTTTTTTTAAGAAAAATATTATAATAAATCACGAATCATAATTTAAATTAGAGAACGAATCATTCTACCAAACGTCATCTTATTGAAGTGGCGATGCCACGAGCTTTCCCAAGTAAACCGGTCTACGACAATCTGCCCACGTGACAAAGCCACAAATCACCACGTTGCATCACTCTGATTGGTTATTGGAACTATCAAATCCGAAACACAAGCCACCGACGTGGATCCTTCGAAACAACAAATTTTATCCGTTTTGTGCAGGCTTAAAAAAGAAAGGCGCATGTTTGGAAACACGAACAAACTAAAACAGGAATAAATGGCTTTCCCGCGGTTTATCGTTGTTCTCTTAAATCTCTTCCCTCCAATTTTCAAAAAAAAAAAAAGGAAAGAAAATAAAGGAAAATATTTTTTTTCCCCTGTTTTGCAGAGAGCCAAAAGAGGGCGAAAATGGAGGCGTGGGTCCCACTCTTCGACATTTTCCTGAACTCTCCGGCGCCGGAATCGGAAGCTTCAATGTGGTTACACGGATCTTCTGGTGCCTCATCATCAGCCGAGACTCCGATCACCACAGCCTCATTCCTCTCGTTGCTAATGAAACCCTTCGACGCCATTGTCGTTGACAACTCTTCTTCTTCTTCATCTTCTTCCACAAGGAGGTATGCGAACGAAACATGTGGATTTCGACTTCTCTGTGTTTCGAATTCGTTTGGTTTTTTGATAATGTCCATGATTTAGGGTTATGTTTGTACAGACTCTTCCCAACATGGTTCAGGCGCGGATTTTGTCCTTTCTTGCCGTGGAACGACAGAGGTTTTGCCGTCGGGATTTGCGAAGGTTGGCACGGGATGTCCTGAGTGGTAAAGATGGCCTGGATTTTTGGGTAGAGAAAGCCGCGCGCAATCTGTTCGACGCTTTGTCTGAGTCGGATTACAAGTGGATTTCGGGCTTGAGCTTGGATTCTGGGGAGGAGGCAGTGGAGGATGAGTTCGAGTCTGTCCCCAGTTGGCTCATGGAATCTTTGGCAAGTGCCAGTAATTGGCTTCCGTGGCTTCCTATTTTGGATGAGGATTTGAGGACTTTGTATGGTAATTCTGGGAAGAATGAAGATATTTTGGATCAAATTGGAGAGGATGCGGAAGAATTAATGGATGAAGTCATGGACGAAGTTGAGATTGATCACCCCATAAATGATTCCTTAGGACCTGAAATTCAAAATAAAGCAGCTAATCTGAAAGCTCAGATCACGAATTTGGAATCAGCTTCCAAAACTGTAGACCTAGCGAATGAAATTCGGGAACTTTGCTCTAAAAACGGTGGAGATTCTTTAATGATTTTGGGGCTGACTGAACCTTGGCTTGTGGATGATGAAATTGCTTCAGTTCTGTTGTCTCATCTTTCAAATGGTAGTGAAGAAGAGCTTAAATGGCCAAGCCAAGTTCTCTGCTCAATTGTCCTTCCCAAATTGTTGGCTCTTGAAGAACCAGCGCCTCGTGTTTTACTGACTGCAACTATAGAGTACTGCAAGCTCCATCAGAGGGCCGCTGAATATGCCCTCTTGCTTCCGTTGATTCTCCGCAAAGACGGCATCAACAACCCCATATGCGATGTGATCATGAGGATTGTCAAGGAATGCTTGCACCCAGCTCATGTTTCTGCCTTCTTTCAGAAGCTGCTCTGCGGAGATAATGATGAGCGGAGAGTCATCTGTCAGCCATGCCACCAGCATCTCATATCCGATCAAATTGTATGGACAGAATCAGTTTTTGGTCTGCTGCAAAATATTTTGATTCATTATGTTTGTTTTACTCAGGATTCAGTTGATCATATTGTTTACCAAGTTCAGCATTCGGCTGGCAAATTTCCCAAATCTCTGAAATTTGGAAACTTTTTGTTGTGTTTAGTCACTAAATGTTCTCCCCTATTGAAGTCTCATAGGCGTGTATTGACTGAAGCAGTTGAGAGAACCAATACCCTTGTGACAAAATCCATATTATCTAAATTGTCTGCTATGTAGCCACTACTTAAAGACATTGTTCACTTGTGCCTTGGGATTCAGTCAATCTGAGAATATGCATTTTGCATGCTCGATTTCTACATCTTTCATCCAAAACCTTGTTTTAACATGAAGCTTTTAGCCTTGAAGAAGAATCGTTGATTATTAACCTCCTTTTTACAGCTATAAATGCTCTTGGCTTTACTGTTTGAACAAAGTTTAGAAAAGAAGTTATTATGCCGTTGTTGATCGATACGTTTAGTTACTGTTTCTCTTTTCCTTTTTTCCCCTCATGATACCAATTATTGAATTCTTGTTTTTTTTTTTTTGGGGGGGGCGCTAATGAGAAATTATTAAAATTTAGTAGCTAAGGATAAAATGCATACAAGTAGTATGATAGACTCTGAATGGGGGTGATATTTTACATTATTCTCTCTTTTGGATATGAAGAGAGGTTTCGAGATTTCACTTTGTGTAGAAAACAGAAGACGTCTCCCAAAATTAATTTCAGTCGTGGTTTAATTGTTACCAATTCATTGTTAATAGTTAATAAGGTGTTATTCAGGTTTAGATGATTCTCGACGGATATTGGGAATTTGGACCACAAAATATTAATGTGAATTGTAAATATCCAGGAGATAATATTTAATATCAGCTTTTTGGAAGAAAACATATCAATTTGCAATTGCAAGGATGATGCGATCAAATTAATATTTTTTCTTGGATCTAGAGATAGAAGTACTCTGTTGGTGCTATGAGGCTGTAGCGTGTGATCTCTCTCTTTCTTTTTTTTTTTTTTTTTTTTTTTTTTTTTTTTTTTTTTTTTTGTTGTTGTTGTTGTTGCCATAAAACGGAGAATGCTGTAGGTCACTTTGCTTGCAAGTAAATCACCTAATCAATATTATACAGAGCGGCTATCAATTAAATTTGTGTATTTTGTGACTATCTTAAACTAATTCATCAGTTTGGCACATATGGCCTTCAACAATACTCAAAACAAATCAAGAATATAGATAAACATCAATGTCATTGCCTGGAATCACGAGATTGCAACTTTCCTTCTTAAGATAGAGAGGGGAGTGGAAAAAATGAAGAAAAAGAAAACATTCTTTGCATGGAATACCTTTTCTTCTCTTTTAATGTTCATTATTTGGATAACATAGCAAAAACAAAGGTAGCAGACAAACCCCATAAGTGAGGAGTACACATTGATATAGTAAAGTGAGAAATAACATTTTAGGCTAGAAGTAAGAAATAACTTTTTATGCTAGAAGACCATTGCTCCCATTGACCATTTTTTTCATGGCTTCAAATCTCGGGGCCTTGTCAGCAAACTTTGTGGTAGCATAAAGCTTCAGGTAATCTTGGAAACGGAAGTGATTTGGGTACAACAGTTTTTGAGCAGGAGAGATGATGGCGTCACCGGCGGGGTTATAGAAGGTGGCAATGGATAGTCTACTTCCATTCTTGTCAGCCATGACACGGTGCAGAACACTTTTGTACCTTCCATTGCTCAATATCTCCACTTGGTCACCTGTGTTCACAAAGATGGTGTTGTTCTTCGATGGCGGAATCGCGATCCATTCATCATCTTTGAGGAATTGGAGACCTGGGACTTGGTCATCTTGGAGCAAGAGTATGATCCCACCAGCATCTGTGTGCTCTCTAAGTCCTCTCACAAGTTCTGGATTTGGACACTGGGGGTATTTCGCCACCTTAGTTCCCACAGAGGGACCTTTGGTCCCTGAGAAAGCACTCTTTATAAAGTCTTTCTCTAGACCAAGATTCTCACACATAAGCTCGGAAAGCTTCTCCGCCAGCTTGAGCAGTTGAGCTATATACTCATCTACCGTTGAGCTGCAATTGTTACTTAAAAGTCAGTTACTTCTAAGGTACATATATGACAAAGTGATCTATATATATATGTGTGTGTGTTTTTTGAATGAGAATTTTTTATGGTTACCAAAAATCTTTTGGAAGGTTTTCGAATTCTTCCATGTTTGATATAGGGCGATGCCAAATGAAAAAGCTGCTTTCCCAGTCTACGTCGGAGGTGTGCCCTTTGCTCTCGAATCTTTTAGCTATCTCCGACTCATAGAACTGCTTCTTTAGATTCTGCTCGTAGTGTATATTCACCAACTGCTTCACTCTCTCCATCAACTTTGTGTCAATTCCATGGCTTCTTATCTGCATGAAACATCCAATGTTTTAATAGAATGGTTATAGTATTACATTTGAGGAAATAGAACTATGAATGAAAAAAAAAAACAAAAGTGATCATCTTTACCTGAAAGCAGCCCCATTTCTCACAAGCTTGGTGTAAGAGAGCCATTGTTTCACTTCTTTTATCTCCATTAAGCTCATTGAAATCTATCACTGGGATCTCCATATCCGTTTTTTTATCTCTAAGACTCTAACCCTGATGCAGAAGATATGAAATGTGAAGGAGTATATATAGGCCTAGTGGTGATGTAATTTATCTTTATTAGTATTATAATAAAGGGTGGTTATATTGGAAGATTTGGTGGTTAATAGTTAACTACAAACTCAGACATTGGATGACTAGAAAATAGCAAATGGCAATAACAAAAAAGCAAAGTCCAAGTGCAACTAACAGCCCATGTGATTCCCTGGTTTTTTAAATCCCTTGTAAACAGGTCAATGGTCTCTCTCTTATAAACCAAGTTTTTTTTTTTTTTTTTAAATAATAATAATAATAATAATAAAACTCTTTTTACTTTCAGTTTTGCAAGGAAAACTTTCCCTTGTTAGACTATTCCCCCCTGTAACTTCAATACTATGCATCTTTCTCTCTGTTGTTTTTTATATGTTCATATAAATACATACATATATGTCAAGTAGCCTTTTCTTGCTTTGAGAAGGGTTAAATAAAAATGACTGGACCTTGTTTTATGCTTTCCTTTTACGGGATCTTACTTTTGATTGGTTGCGTTGTGCAATATAAATCATTGGTTTTGGAAAACTAGGGGCAGTTTTCACATGAACAAGTTGCCTTAAAACCACCAAAGAGAGAAAAGACAATGAGAATAAATCAGTCGCTGTGCTATTTTCAGTGCCCATAGTATATCAAAGATCTTGCGGGTTGGTTTTGCCCTTTGAACTCTATTTAGTTAGTTGTCTCCATCAGAAAATCCCAAATCGGAAACTTTATGTTTTAGTTGTTTCTGCAAAAATTATCCACAGTATTATGTGCTTTTAAACTAAAGATGACATCAAAATCATATCAGAATAGTAAGAAGAAAAACGTAACTAAATTTGAGAAAACCTTCATATTTGATAACTCACTACTAGTAAAATGTTCTTTTTTCTTTTTTTTTCTTTTTACCAAAGAATTTTTTTTTTAAAGAAATTTTATGGCATATTTTGACTTTGATCTTGTGGACAAAATAGTAGGTGCAATTACTACTTTTTTTTTTTAATTAATGAAGAACATCACACCTTTATAAGTATTCTGATGTATTTATCTATAAAAGATGCTCATGTATACTCGTGATCTACCTACTATGTTGTACATTCATATTATCTGTTACTATTGAAGTTATTCTTCCCATGTTGCGTTACATTTGCATTCACTTTTGCTTCTGCTTATCATAGAAACTCACAACGTTTAAGAAATAATGGCCATATTTTGTAACATATTAAGAGACAGATCTGACATTTCAATTAATCTGCTGAAATCTCTGTGGACAGTATTGAAAATCATTCCCGAGAATGCATCAAACTTCTAATAGAAATCACCCGAGACAATCTGTGTAGTTTCGCCACATAATAGGTGCGTTTAGATCTCGTTTAAAAATAATTTTATTTTTTGTACAAAAATAGAAATGAAAACGTTTTCAATCTCAGACAGAAATCATTTTTGAAAATGTATTTAGTAGTTTTATTAAGAAATTATTTTCAAAATAAAAAAATCCATTACTGTCTCTCTCTCTGCTCGAGAGAGGAGAAAACATAAATAAAAAATAAAAAACGATTAAAAGTCGTTTTTCATTTCTCTCTCATTTTACACTAAACTAAAAAATCGTTTTTATTTTCATTTTTTATCTTTAATTGTGTCAAACGCCGTTTTTCTCCTATTTTCATTTTTTCTTTCTCAAAAAACGTGAAAAACAAAAATAAAAACAACTTCAAACACAGCTAATATATAATATATGTACTAAAAAAGGAAAATCAACTTAGGATACTCTAATTGGGAAGCACTACTCTTATTATTGTTTTTTTTTTTAATGTGAATAAAACTCAAATTTCAGTTATTAGATGAGGATTATAACGATCTTCACCGTTCAAAAATTTTGCACCTTTTCTTAGGTTGTGTCAAGTGTGTACTTGACAGTAAAAAGAACAATTTGGGATGTATTTTCATCCTTAAAAGTATTTTGATTTTCAGTGGTTTAAAGTATTTTCATCCTTATTTAGGAGACGTTTGGTTAATGGATTAGGACCATGAGATTAGAATTATTTTCAATTTACGTGTATTTTTTATGAGAGAAAATACTCTAACAAACCATGAACCATGATTCAAATCGGGGTACGAATCTCCCAACTAAACAACTCCTTAATGTCTGAAATTTGGGATATATATAGTCACTAAAAAAAAAAGGAGGAGATTACTGTAGGTTCTGTCCACTTTGATTAGGTAATCAGTTTGGAACATCATGGTTCAGAGATTCGGAAAATGTTCAAATTTGTGGACTTAGAAAATGTTCAAACTTATACGTAAAGTAGACTTAGGCAGTCCAGGCTCCACTTAAAATCAAGTCAAGGGCCTACCTGCAGGGCCTTTGACCTAATTGAGGCCGTACTTTGTTACGACAAGATTCGTCCAAATCATGGTTTCTATATCGCCCATAGACATATATATGTGGGCGATATAGAAAATAACAGGCAGAAGACAACGTGTATATTTTGAGTTCTTTCGTTACGGGTAAGGGTGATAATTTGTGTTAGTAAATCGTATTTGTGTCGATTTGTTTATTAATCGTATTAAAAGTTATTAATTTAAACACGACATATTTATTAAATGTGTTAAAAATATCAATTTAAACATAATTTATTTATTAATTGTGTTAATCGTGTCAACCCGTATAACTCATTTCAATTAATATATTGAATAAATAACTAATATAATAATGATTTATTTAACACGGTCAACACAGGTTTAACATGTTTATTGGTTAATTTATCTTTTACTTTAAGAAAAATGAATGAATTTTACCTACAAATATTAAAATTCACATTATTTATATTTAATATGTCATATAAACTTTCATATTGTATCACATATCATTATATTGTAAATAACAAATATAGTTAATCGTGTCAATTCGTGTCACTCGTGTTAGGAAATCAATCTTAACCCAACCTATTTATTAATCATATTAATCAGGTCAATCTGATTATGATATAAACTCATTTATAATAAACTTAAACCCACTAACTTTGTACGGATTTTAAATTGTGTCGTCGTGTCGCTATTTAGATTGTCAGCTGAAGTTACGAGTACACAACTTGGTGTTTTTAAGGTTGACTTGGTCTTTACTTTCGGAACAAATGACCATTAACATTCTTTGTTCATAATTACGTATATCTAAATTCTAATGGTAGTGTTTAAGAGCACCAATCTCTTTAGTACTCCTCAAATAAGAGTTGTTGGTGACGTTTGACATGACTAACGTAATAGGTCTCTTCCAATAATTCCTGTATGACACCATACACAATGCCATGCCATCTCGGAAGGGAATGTGTTTGTGTATTTTCCTGTTTTCTTTCGCCCTTGATTTTGAAAGGTTGTTGATATTAATTTTTCATGATTAAACAATAGTGGTTGAAAATTATTGACAAACTTGATGATGACGACAATAATAATAGTAATATATCACACCAATAGAGTCGTGAACTAAGAAACGTTTGGTTAGAGAATTCAACCCATGATTTGAATCATGATTCATGATTTATTACAGTGTTTTCTCTCACAAAAAATACATGTAAATTAAAAATAGTTATAATCACATGATTCTAATATATTAACTAAATGTCTCTGTCCCAACTTCTTTTTTAAATAACAGATGCCATTTCAATTTTATGTAGCTAGTGTGAGGTTAAAAACTATAATTTAAGTAAAGGCTACTTCTACAATAGAGTTCTCATTGACACTGAAATTGAAAAAGTGAAGTTGGTACCTTTTTTATCTTATGAAAAAAAAATTATAATCAAGTAATTCATTCCCTACCATTTTTGAGAGAGACAAATTATTTAATCTTTTTATAAAAAAAATATATTGTATATCTCGACTAGAGTGAGTCAGATGTTAGTGGGGGGATTCATTAGTTTTTAATCCTCGTTGTTGGCCAATTCGGTCCCCGAACAAAACTTTGTCGATTTTTTGGGAAGTGAAACTAATCACGAACCTAACAAAAGGGTACTCGATCGGTTCATTAATCGTCTATAGTGGTTTTCTAGCAGTTGTTACAGGTTTAGTTCCCAGCTTCCAAAGAGTTAAAGATCCAAAGAGGGGATGGGGAGATGTATGGCGCGTTTAGAACTTGTTCTAAAATAATTTTATTTTTATATGAAAATAAAAATGAAAACATTTTTAATCTCATACATAAATCATTTTAAAAAAAGCGTTTGATAATTTTATTAAAATATTATTTTTAGTATAAAAAATTCATTAATGTCTCCCTCTCTCTAGAGAGGAGAGAACGAAAACAAAAAATGAAAAATAACTAAAAGTCATTTTTCATTTCTCTCTTATTTTACACTAAACTAAAAAATCGTTTTCATTTTTATTTTTTATCTTCATTGTGACAAACGTCATTTTAAAAATGTTTTTATTTTTTCTTTCTCAAAAAATATAAAATATAAAAATATAATTAATTCTAAACATGACCGTAGATTTGTGGGGGCATGTCTACAACTGCGTGTCGAGTTGCCTAATGTGACGACAGTTTGGTTCAACGATCGGCAAACATTGGTTCTAATGTGATATTGAGTCCGTCTGTGTTGCTAAGCTAGTTTCGGCAATCTTAAGAAGCCAGTTTCTGTACAACCGTTTTATTATACAACCGTAGGTGTTAGACATAGATGCATTTGGCGCATGAAGTATATGGATTGTGGGATTCTTATCTAATCTAATCTAATTTAACTTAATTCTGACTTAATCTCGATAAGCGTGTAGTCAACATTTTAAGAGTATATTTAGGTGATGTTTTGTAGATGGATTCGTTCCCTTATTCGAATCATAGTTCATGATTCGTTACAGTATTTTTCCTCATAAAAAATACATATAATTCGAAAATAATTCTAATCACATGGTTCTAATCCATGAACCAAACGCACCCTTAGTATATGAGTTTTTTACGAGTTTAAATTTATGATTTTAATTCTACTACTTTTTTTCTCGTAAAAAATTATATTTAAAAATCATAATTAAAATTATTGATTTGAATCATGATTTGAATTCATATATTAAACGGGTCGTTCACTTCGTGGATTTGAGTTTTTAATTCGAGCTGTGATGTGATATTTTTTTAGAGTTTTTCACTATAGCAGAAAAAAATTAGATGTGACATTTTTTAAGAATTTTTTACTGTAAAAATTTAAAACTAAAAATTCAAATCGGTGAAATGAACGAGGCCTTAGAAGGTGTCTGTGTGGGCCAATGAGTAGCGTTTAGATCCCAAAGGGGATCACGTGCGGCTGTGATTAAATTCATCGTCGAACACTCGTACTAATTACTCAGATAGACGCAAGATTATTGGCGGGTCCAAATAAGCTGTCCTTTTCAGATTGAAACCAACGTTGATAATCTGATCTCGTAACTAGCGCAACAAAAAGAGAGATCATAAAGGAAAATAATACGAAAATGTATTTTTTTCTTAAATAATAAAACAAAGATAGATTAATAGAAAAAAGGAGTAAGATATGCTTTAACTGCTTGCTAATTTGTACATTTGTCGCCTATAATAAAGTAAGCAAAATTTGTTCATATCTGAAAATTTAATGCAATTTCCTGGGATTTTTTTGGGGATTCCTTGTGATATTTTAAAAAGTTGTTAATTGCGGTCACTTACAGAATATAAATAATTCTTAAAAAAAGGTAAAGGAAAAAAGATTCTATTAAAAATAAATTGATAAAGAGGGAAATAAATCTTACCATAACTTTTTTTGTTTTGTGCTAATCAAACTTACCATAACTTTGATACTTTTAATTGGACATTTTCCATACAATTTAATGAAAACCATTAGAGTTCTTTTGCTGTGTTAACCGTTTATTATGTTTTATTATTATTATTTTTTTGGTGCAAGGTAGAAAACTCAACCATTATTATGCTAGCGTTTTACAGACCTGTTTGGATTGGCTTAAAAATAATTATTTTTAACTTATTTAGTTTAAAAGCCGCTTTTAAACCTATTTGGATGGCCAATTTTAAAGTGTTTTTAGCTTTTTAAGCATTTTAGAACAAGTCATCTCCTTAATGCTTATGAAAATGTTTTTTATTTATATTTTTAATCTTTTATTTGTAAACAAAAAATTAAATATCTCATTCATATCCTTTTAATACATTATTTTTTATAACAATAAGTGCATTTTACTTTTTTACGTAAACAAGTTTAAAATCCCTTCTTAGATATAAAAGTACATTTTTCAAACACTAATTAAAAAATCACAATTTATATTTATCTTCTTTTACTACTTAAAAGCACAAGTATAAGTTATTCCTAACCGACCCTACATCTAGCTTTAGGGTATGACCAATAGAGATTTGGAAAGAATTGATATTGGTTTGTGTGAAAAAGAGAATTTAGCATTAATTACACAATTATAGTTAGTGCTGGAACTTTAGACGAGCTGCTCGAAAAATCTGATTTTGAGCTTGACGTTCAAACCTGCTTGCTTGAGCCCGAGAAGGTCCATGAACGGGCCATGGGTCTAGTTTTGGCTGCCCGAGCCCGGTCGGGCAACCCGAGCCTGCTCGAGTGGCCCGAAAAAAAAATATTTTTTATTATAGCGGGCCTGGTTTTGACTGCCTGAGTCCGCTCAAATGGCCCGAAAAAAAAAATATATTTTTATTATATTTTTTAATTTTTATAATATTGTATATATATATTATATAATATACTATTATTTAGTAATTGTATTTGTATATAAATAATTATTAAATTATTGTGTGTTAAAATTATACTAAAATTGAGATAGTTTAGATGAGAAAAATGTGTGGGAGATGAGGGGTATTTATAGGGAATTTTTTTGGTTAAAATTTTGATTTTTCCCCCAAAATTCAGATTCAACGGCTACTTTCAATTTTTGGCGAGTCGGGTTCGGGCCGAAATTCGGGCAATAGTCAAAAAAGAGCCGTTGGAGTCAGGCTTTTGGGCTTCGGGTTCGGGCCGGAGGGAAAAAAATAATAAAAAATCCGACATTCAACGGTTGAGGGCATTCTTTCGGCAGCGGACTTTGGCGATGTCATTCAATTTCGGGCAACCCGAGCCCGAGCTTGAAAACTTGCTTGGATGAGCGGCCTTATGGGCTTGCCCGTTGAGCCTAAAAAATTTGGGCTTCGAGCAGGCCCGCCGGCCTAAAATTTCAGCACTTTTGGTTACAGAATGTGACACCCATTTTATCATAGATTTTAGAATTAATTTTATTAATGGTCGAATTTATGAATGAAAAGATAAATAATATATTTGTACGCAATTTAGTATGACCATCTTTTTCTTTCTTTTTTCTTTGAACGTGAGGTTGTGAGATTCAAATTTTTCATCTAATAGTAAAGTTAAGGATTCATGGGTTTAAATGAGTGGTTTTAATTTTGACATTTAAATTTTAAATTTTTTATAAAAAAAAATACTATTGTAGAACTAGGAATTATGATTTGAACCATGCAGAATCCTTAAAACCAAACGCACCCTAAGTTTGAAACTATTGTTATACTATGCTTGTAACCACATGCAATATCTAAATTTTAATACCATTTTTGAAACATCTAAAATTAAGCTTTTAATATTAAAATAATTTAAAAATCACAATGTAGTAATGATTAAAAGAAAAGGAATTAATATATCAGTTAACAACAATTAGAGCGCGTTCACTTCACTAACTCAAAGTTGTTGATTCTAGTTAAGAAAGTGGATTTGATTTTGAGTTAAGTGTTTAGGAGGAGATTGATTTGATATTTAAAACTTGACTTTTGTGTTCACTTGTACTAAAGCCAAACTCTAATTATAAAGAAGTATCTTTTTTGCATAAGCAATCCGCATCGTAGAACCAAACTTGAGTAATAGGAAAACAATAGGTGGTAAAAACTCACCAACTCGAGTTATTACTCGACTTTGAATTCGAGTTGCATTTAGTAAATGCATAACTAGACTCAATTTCACACTCGAGTCTGGCTTACTCGAGTGTGATCCCTCACACACTCGAGTTTAAAATTGGCGATGATGTTTTGAAAAACTTATTTTAATGTAATCCCTCACACACTTTTGTGAATAAAAAATCCTACTATAAAATAGTGAATGACCTTCTCCTGTAGCCCCATTAATTAGTAGGATCAATTTTTATCTGGTAGATGGTCAAAATCATAACATATTGAAAAATATGTATAACATATAGTTTCTGATATATATATGATGATTGAAATAGAAAAAAATTAATGATAGTTCATTTTCTTTAGTCTTATTAGAGAAACTCCTAACAATAAAAAATGAGAGTTTTTTGTCTTCGTGTGTGTGTATATATATATATATATATATAATTATATATATTTCATTTAAAAAGTGTGGGATAGATGAAATTAAAAAGTATAATAAGAGAGTTTTTCTAGCAGAATCAGAAAAAAATGAACTAACAATAATTTTTTAATCTTTCCGTCTTTAAATTTGTATAAAAAACTATTTCTTCCTTATATTTTTTAAATATAATGTGATTTTGACAATATCTAATGATCAGAAATTGGTTTTAGTGGTCAAAAAATATTTTTGTAGTCTTAAGGAATAAATTGAGAAAAATAAAAACTGGTATATTTGCTTTTATAGGACAAATTACACTTGTCCCCTTTGAACTATTGGTGAAATAACAAAGTGCCCCTTAAGGTTTAAAAATAACAAATTTTTTCCCTGAATAATTCGTCGTTAGCACGCGTCCCCCTTTTCCACCCCCTCGATTAAATTTAAACGTTAAGTGACACGTGGAAATCGCTGAAGTATTTAATTTTGTTATATTATAAAATGGTGACTTTTCCCATCCAAGCCCAACCGTTGACCGACATTGACCGGGATGCTTATATTTGACGATAAACAAGACTAGACTTGATTTGAAAGTGTAATTAGTTAAATTATGAAGATTCCTTCTCTCTATCTACAACAACCGGCCATGATCTCCAATTAGGATTCCAGTATCATTTTTTGACACCTCCTTCACCATCACGAAGCTCTCGACGAGTTGAGCAACACGACATGTAGTAGGACCTCTAACTCAGCCGGTAGCCACTACACTTGTCAGAAAAAGAGCTAAAAATATATATTTCTTCCCGTTGTGATAACTTCCTCATTCGACCTTCGATTGAGATGATTCCGGTTTCTATAGACTTAGAACGATGAGACGAAGAAAATGACACCAGCAATACCTCTCAATTCTCGGCGGAGCTTTATCACCGTAGTTGTGAAGTTTGGTCGTCGGGCCCCTGTCGATCTCTACCATTTTAGCCATCGTGAGTGATACCGCTGGGCTAGTTAGCTTCAAAGTGGGACGTGGATCAAAAGCCTTCAATCAATTGCATCACACAACCTCGAATTGCCGGAGAATGGAGCCGCTGCCGTGAGCCGTGGTGGCGAAAGGTGGTTCTGACGATCCAATCGTTGGATCTTTTGTGATAATGATGTAAAAATGCTCATAAGATCCTGGGTAACAAAACCCTTAATTTGGGCCGGTCAACGGCGGGTTTGACTGGTTAACGGCTGGGCTTGGATGGGTAAAATTGTCATTTCATAATAGAATAAAAATTAAATGCTTTAGCGACTTCCACGTGTCACTTAATGTTCAAAATTTAACCAAGAGGTTGAAAAATATGGATGCGTGCTAACGGCAAATTGTTCATAATGAAAATTTGTTATTTTTAAACTTTAAGAGGCATTTTGTTACTTTGCCAATAGTTTAGGGACAAGTTTAATTTGTCACAATCTTTAAAATTTAAATTTTATTATAATAAAAAACTCTTAAAAATAATCACATCTAATTTTTTTACTATAATAAAAAATTTTCATATAAAATTATATTCAAACTCAAATTAAAAACTCAACGAACTAAACGAGCGTTCAAGTTTAATCCTTAGTATCAATCCCTCCCGGTTCCTTTACTTTAAAGAGAAGCACACGTGCATCAGACGCGCGCGTAGGCACTTCTCACACTCGCTTTTAGATTTCTTAGAACCTGTCACAAATCCGCACAGTATTATTAATTACTTTCTTTCAAGGATAATTTCGTACTTTTACCACCAATTCCCCGCAGCTGAAAAAAAAAAAAAAAAAGGCACACACACTTTCCCTCTCGTTCCGTCACAAAAAAGCTAAAAAAAAAAAAAACACCCGCAAATCCAGAGGACGACGACGGTGCTCGCCACGCTAACTTGCGCCGGGCGTCACTCTGCGCAACCTTCTCTCTCACCATACCAAACCCTCTTTCTCTCTCTCCATCCCAAACCCTCTTTCTCTCTCTCTCTCTCCTCTGCAATGAGGGTCCGATCTCTGTCGATTAAGGCGGTTCTCTTTCTCTGCTTCTGCGTCCTTCCTTCTCTCGCGTTTCCACTCTTCGCGGCCGCCGATTCGGCCGACTCTGACTCGGCGGCGGCGGAGATCAATGCTGCCGCCGTGGAGACGAACTCGACGCGCTCGAGATCCACCGAGGACAGCTTCGCCGGCATGCTCGATCGCGCGCTCGAGAGGGAGTTCCCCGACAACGAGCAGAATGAAGGTTCGTAGAGAAAAGAACGGAAATGAAAATTTTCTCTTTTTGCGTTTTTCTAGGGTTTCGACTGGGGTCCGGATGGTTGAAGCAGGGTTTTGGATTTTCTTATGTTGTTCGGCATTGCGTTATCGCAGTACTTGTTGATTGCGATGTGGTGATTATGGAAAATGTGGAATAAGAGAGAGAAAGTTTTTGGTTGATTTAGGCTAATAATTGGAAATTACGTCTTCGTTTTACTGCTTTTGGTCCATTAGGGGAATTCTGAGATCAATGAGTTGAGGATTTACTCCAATTTTGTGTTCTCTTGCAGCCACAGACGCCGGTAGCTTCAACAACAGTGTTGCCGGACAGCAGGTTGGTAGTCATATTTCTTGAAACGAACATTAATTTTTCCTTTCTCAATATCTTACTTATGGTTCATGCCCGTGAGGAACACATGCGGGTATAGGAAAGCGAAATGTTTAGTGCTAACAAGTAAAAACGAATTATCAAAATGTTGGTTTTGAGTAATAATTATTATTGTCAAAATGTTGGCCTTTTGGATTCGGATGAACCCAGAGAATCCCAAGGATGTGTTTAAAATGCTTGATGTTAGGATTCATTAATCTTACTACTTGACCAGTGTTGTAGTATATAATCTGGAGTTAAGAATTGCTATTCTTATTTATGTTTGATGGAGTTAATTTTGATACACTAGACAGTTTTGTGTAGAAACATTATGTTTACAGTTCATTTAGTTAGTTGAAAATAGGTTCGCCATTTAAGACTATTCTTGTTGGAAAATGTAGAAAATGTAAAATTAAATAACAATGATATAAACTTCTCATTGCGCAATCTTGTTATTTTGGTTTATAAAGAGCCAACAAAAATGAAAATGTAAAATATAATAGATGTTACCTTAACGGATAAGATAGGCGAATGAGGTTTCACTTTCAGGGTTGCAAATGCTTCAATGGTGTCTTGGTCAACTCAGCTAAGTACTATAATGAGGTGGTCTCTAAATGATGTCTTTTTCTTATTTAAACAAGAAAATTTAATCTGGACTTGACTCTTTCCGACCTCATGAATACTTCCTAAAGCTGAGGATGTTAGTTACTAAGGGAAAGCTTGAATCAAAAATTGCTTAGTTGGTTTTGCTGTGACATGGATAACCTGCTTTAAATTGACCTCTTCATTTACTTCTACACCATTTTTTCTCTTTCTAGGGGTTTGGACTTATGAATACCTGCGATTGAAATATTTTTCCAGTTTGACACCTTATTTTTTCCATTCATCAATAATCTGCTTTAACCATTTCATGTTCTAACTTGGAAATGGAAAATGTTTGTTTGTCAGGCAGTTTTGGAAACTGTTGCTAGAGTTAAGCCCAAGAAAAATGACACTAAGGAGGAGAAGTACGTGCGTCTATCTTCTGAACCAATGATTATGTTTTTCCTTTTTAATAGAAGTGGAAGTGAATAATAGTTCTTACTCTGTTCCTTTAAAGTAAGTTAATCATCAATACGAGGAAGCCTGCTGAATCTTTGTGAACTTTATGTTAGGTCATTTCAGTTTCATCATGTTTTCAATTTGGATAATGAGAATCAAGCTGAGGATATGCCAACGTTAATAGATCGAAAGGTATGCCTGTTATGTCTTACAGGAAATTTATATTGGCTAATTAGCTTTTTTTCTTCTACCATTGATAGTACTGCCAAATGGTGGTTCACTAGTAATTTTTATCACTCATCACTTATGTTGGGGTTTGTTCAGTCTTGACGTGCTAGAAATTTATCTTCAGGACAATGTCTTTATTATATCCAATCTCAAGTCAAAGTTTCCTGTGTTACAACTAGACTCGAGGTTAAGTTGCACTTTTGATCAATTTTTAGATTTCTCAATCGTACATAACTAGCAGCAACTTGGCTGATGTAGCTTGTTCAAACTATTGTTTTGCAGGTTGATATCAGACCTGGTGGTTGTCATTGTCTCTGCAACTTGTGGTGGCATTGCGTTCGCTTGTGCTGGACAACCGGTTAGAACACTACCATTGATCTTTGCTTTGATATCTCCTTTTTGGAAATGTGTCTTTTTTTTTCCCTTTTTCTTTTTTTCTTCTTCTTCTGCCTAAAATTTTTCTTTCTTACTGTTTAAAATTTTTAGGTTATTACGGGATATCTGCTAGCAGGCTCCATCATTGGCCCTGGAGGCTTGAGTTTTGTCAGTGAAATGGTGCAAGTACGTTGTCTTTATTCCTACCATGCATGATATGTCACTGTGTGGATGTGTATTCTTTATGATCTTTCCATTTGTTCCAATAAGGTTGTTCTTCTTCTTTTCTTTTCTTTTTTTTTTTGTTTGAACTAGAGAATCCTTAGTGCAAGTTTGACTGACGTTATAACAAATTTGAAGCTTGGTTGTGTGTGTTTTATATTTTTTGTTCCATGTTTTACACTGGTCATTATTTGTTTTTCACTGATGTTACCATTGTCTTAAATTAATTATGCATGAAGGTTGAGACAGTTGCTCAGTTTGGTGTTATCTTTCTGCTTTTTGCATTGGGCCTGGAGTTCTCTGCTACAAAGGTTAGTTTGTGCAGTTGTATTTTCTATTCTACTTTCTACTTTTTATTTTTTGCCAATTGATGAGGCTTGGTAATTGATAACCTTAAGTTATGGTTGCAGCTTCGTGTAGTCCGGGCAGTAGCTGTTCTAGGAGGTCTACTCCAGATTTTTCTGTTTATGTGCTTGTGCGGGATAACAGCCTCGGTATGTTTGCATATTTGTGAATCAATATCTTTAAGTGTATGTTTGGGTTAGCTGTTTTTTTAACTTTTTAAGCTCTGATGAACACTTCAACCTCAATAGAGTTCATGCTGCTAAGTTTGAGTTTCAGAATGGTCCTGAGTAGGGTCGTTATACTGCCACTGTATATGGTAGCAGACCTGTATCAAGGTTTAGATGTTGCTTCAAAAGGCAGGAGCAAAAATAACCACTGCCCAAAACATATTTTGGATGTTTGCACAGCAATGTAGCGACTAGAGACTATTAGTGATTGTTTATACCTTTTTCATCTGTTCATTTTATGTTCTGCATGCATTTTACAGTTATGTGGTGGTAAACCTTCCGAGGGGATCTTCGTTGGAGCATTTCTATCTATGTCTTCAACTGCAGTGGTAACTATGTTTTATCTGATATTTTTGTTTTCTCTGTCTCCTTGATGGCCTTTTTTTTTTTCAATGTATATATTTTTTCATTTTTTATGTGAATGAGTACATTTGACTAATAAATTTATGTGTTTTTATTCATGTCCTGAGTTATGACGGTGAAATAGTTTATGTAAATGCCCGTACATTTTCAGATTGTGCGCGACTTTTTCGCTTTTGTTGGTAATACTTCTAATAAATGAGGGAATTGAGTGAATTATCATTGGTGAGGATCTCGTGTTTTAAAGTGCAAACATTCATCGGATGTTGTGTTTTTTCTGCAAGCTTGGTAGTTGTCTGGTCCATCTTTCATTGCCTTAGGATGGTTCAAAGAATGTGAAAGCTCTGGCTAATGTCATAGATATGTAACTTTTGACGTGCATTTAGATTTTTTTCCACTTAATGTGCATTTCCTAGGTATAAAATTGTAGAAAATCCTTCTTCACTGGTGCTTATTTCATTTTGTCTGTAGGTTTTGAAATTCTTGATGGAAAGAAATAGCATTAATGCCCTTCATGGTCAGGTCACTGTCGGTACTCTTATTTTGCAGGTAGATATTGTTTTCTGACTTCTCTATATATAATTATAACTTGCTAAGATAAAAAACATCAGTATCTTTCTATTTGTAGATTTTTTTAATCTTATATACACACATATGTTACACTAGTTTAAACTATTGTGTGGTATCAGGATTGTGCCGTTGGCTTGCTGTTTGCTTTGCTTCCAATTCTTGGTGGTACTTCTGGTGTTCTTCAAGGAGTGATGTCCATGACCAAATCGTAAGATTATGAAAATCATCTTACTTAGACAGGATAAGCAAATTATGCCAAATGTCTTTTTCTCGTCATGTTATA
The DNA here is from genome assembly GCF_000414095.1 of Morus notabilis. NCBI lineage: Eukaryota > Viridiplantae > Streptophyta > Magnoliopsida > Rosales > Moraceae > Morus > Morus notabilis. The sequence continues at coordinate 394,118 of NW_010358084.1, read as the reverse complement.
TATTTATAACCAGAATAAAAAGTAAGTGGACTCTGATTTTCAAGGCTGGCTTGACTAAGCTGTTTAAAGGCCTGGTTCTGTCTATCCAGTCTATGATCTGTTATTCTTCATCCGGTGAAGTCCTCTGTGAAGTCCTCTGTCATTGCTGAACATATATTAGTTTTGTAGTGATATCAATAAAGTAACTTTAGAAATTGATATATTTTTCTCTTGCTAATAATAATATGACGTGATACCTGGAAAGTTAGTAGCTTCGGCTGTACATTATCCTCATTCATGGTCAATGGATGCTGAACAGATGAGGATGGTGATGAGTTATCACCAATGGTCAAGATGCCTTTGACATACCTGTTGATAGTTTGGCATGTTGGAGTACACTTAGTTGCTTTTTTTTATTTGTTTTTCATATGGAAATTAGATTAGTGTTTTGATTAACGAGCGTTTGTCACAGGTTGGTGGTTTTGGTTACATTTTTGGCCATTTTGTCAATAGTATCTCGCACTTGTGTACCATGGTTCCTTAAACTCATGATAAGCCTATCGTCTCAGGTATTGGATCGCCCAGTTTAAGGTTATAATTCATTTCCTCAAGTTATATTTGCTGATTTTTGTTTTCATTTATTTTCAGACTAATGAACTCTATCAACTGGCATCAGTGGCATTCTGCTTGCTTGTTGCTTGGGTTTGTCCATTTCCCGATTCTTTTGTGTTTGATAACAGTTGTCTTTATATTTTACTTTTACGTTGATAAGTCGGGGAAAAAAAAAGGACAAGTTGGTTTCTATACTTGTTTGATGCTCTCCCAACCCTTCTTTAGTTTTTTATTGGAATGTTGCCCCTGGTGGGGACGCATATATGCCTCTACTTGCATTTGTGCCTATTATTGTAGATACATAACATAATTGTATGTCATTTTCAGTGTAGTGATAAACTGGGTCTGAGTCTTGAACTGGGTTCCTTTGCTGCGGGAGTGATGATATCAACAACTGATCTGGGTCAACACACACTTGAACAAGTAAGATACTTTTATTTGTGCATCTACTTGGAGAAGTTCCACGTGTTAGTTAGTGATGACCTTTGTCTTGCTATTTCAACTTACAATAACCTGTTATATATATTGAGAAAATTTATTTTTCCGCTACACCCTATACTCCACAATTATAGATAGAAGTTTGATTGTTCTCTTTCGCTACAGTTCCATCACATGGTTATGGGGGGGGGGGGGGGGGGGGCGCGGCTC
>NW_010358084.1:291150-392624 GCF_000414095.1 Morus notabilis | reverse complement strand
GGGGGGGGGGGGGGGGGGGGGGGAACCTGCCTTTCTCATCTTTTAGATGCTTTAATTAAAAATCCTAAGCCCTTAAACGTGATATTCTCGTGTGTTTCTGCTCTTAACTGGAGTTGCTTCTCTTCAGGTTGAGCCCATTCGTAACTTCTTCGCTGCCCTTTTCCTTGCCAGCATTGGGATGTTAATACATGTTCATTTCCTCTGGAATCATGTCGATATTTTACTTGCAGCTGTTATTTTGGTGATCATAATAAAAACTGTTGTGGTTGCTACTGTTGTCAAGGGATTTGGATATAACAACAAGACTTCACTCCTTGTAAGATTTCAGAAGCTGCTGCTCCGGTTAAAAATGCATATTGAAAAATATTTTATTGACGGAGGGTCCTTAGGTTATGTCATTTGTGTAGGTTGGAATGTCTCTGGCCCAAATTGGGGAATTCGCTTTTGTTCTTTTGAGCCGTGCTTCTAATCTTCATTTGGTAGAGGTGAGTGCTTGATTTGTAATCATACTTTTTAAAAGAGTGCAGCCATCTACTGGTCCTCCTTGGTTTTGTTATCTCCTTCATACTTGTATGCTGCGTTTTTTTTCCAAAGTAAAAGAAAAAGAATACATCCATGAGCCTTTTACCCTTGAATCTTGTTATATAGAGAGAATGAAGAGCGTGTTTTCTAATTTATAATTTTTAAAGAAAAGCGTCCAAAATCTAGTCCTCGATAAAGCTGCTGTACATTCCTGTCAGCGTCAACTTTACCAACTCCATATGTGAATTGCAAGTTTTCCTCATTTTTCTGCACACTATCTGAAGATTTGATCACTATTGCAGGGTAAATTATATCTGTTGCTTCTCGGAACAACAGCTCTTAGTCTGGTAAGTAGACCATCTCGTCACATGTAATAGACATGAACCTTCAATAAAAAAGTTGTAATGAGTTCGCAACACACAGGAAATGTCCCTTCATTTTCAACATGGAAAATAAAGTTGATACTGAATTTTATTCTACTTTAAAAGAAAAATGAAATTCTGAGTGTACTTCTATGGTAGGAAGTGAACATGGAACTCGGATTAAATTCACAAGGACTTGACAGTTGATACTGGATTTCTTACTCGTGCAACTTTTTTGAAATTGTTGGTTAACTATATAGAGTTGAGAGTATGATCTCCATTACAGTATTAACTGGTACATTCGTAGTTTGTTTATCGTTTAACTATGAGACTACTCTTATAACACAATTGAATCGGCATGTTTTAGGTTAATGGTTTTTAAGCAATGGTGTATGGTCTACCCAATTATGAAGTATCTTTGTTTTCTCCTTGTTTTTAGTTTTTGGGTTATTCTGTAAATGATGCGTGGGGTTATTCCTTATATCATGTGCGGATGTCCAAATCACTTCAGGATGTTGATTCTTGCAAAACTATGGTGTGCAGGTAACCACGCCATTTCCTGCTGTTGTTCATCTTGGGGCCTTATTGCGGTGGTTCTCGCCTGATAGTCCGAGCGAGGTAACAATTCTCCCTTGAATATATTTTTTTAACCGTCTCCTTCTAAATGGTGCAGCAGTTTACAATTTTGCCTAGCCAATTATTGTCAAAGCAATAGTTTTGAGGTCCTTTTGAAAATTATTTCTCCTCCCAGATTGGATATAAAGGGGATAATCTTCGGTCGGACAGTGCTAAGCGTATTGCCATCATGGTCGACGGTTCTCATGATTCATGATATTAAAAATAGTAACATGAACCAGAAAATTGCAAACCCTTACCTGATGAGCTTGTTATATATGCTCTGGGGGACAGGTGCTTAAGAGTGCAAAAGAGGTGGATTGAGTGGGAAATTTACACTACCTCAAAGCTCCACTTTGTTGCCCACATTTTCAGTACATATTCTTGACCAGGCATGATTGAAACGAACATCCCAACTGAAACCAAGAAAAGGATAAGGACGGCGGATATATATAAAATACACATATATATGCCAGCGACACAACTACTAATTCTTTTATTAGGTCATCGTCTTCCTTTTAGATGACCCATTTTGTGTAAAAATTAAAATAGCAACAGGTTTCTTGTTTCAATTTTTTATTTTTTATTTTTCTCAATATGAAAGTGGATGCTACCCAACTCTCAAATGTATCATCCTTTATCCCTAGTTCCACAGTGTTATTTTCCTTTTTTTTTTTGTTCCTTTTCCAAAATAATGGTACCGGTGTTAAGATTTCCCATCTTCACAAGTGTTCTTGCGGCTTTGCAAAAAGCATAATGCTTAATAAGATAAGAGGGGCAAGTACCAATCCACGAAAAATGCTTTGAAGCACCACGATTAATAGAAAATGTACTCTTTTTGTGTATCAATCACTTTTTATTAGTGAGTTGTCAACATTACGGTGTTTCACTGCCATTTTCTCATATTGACAAGTAAAAAGTGGCTGTTGTCCAGTTGAACAAGTTGGATCCCCATCTTATCATATATGATAATAAATACCATCTTTCGTGCTCTCCTGGGCTCTCAAGAAGGTCATGAAATAGTCATCTTATCAGAAGCAGGAAAAGAATTAGGAAAAGACAATCAATCTAGCGGCGATAAGCTAAGCTGCATGCATTTTGTTTGTCATTGCTGGAAGTCGGTCAATCAAACTGTATAGATGCATAAAATATTATTAGTATAAGTCATCTGTGACGTTAACGTTCAATGATGCTAAAATGTGTGAATTTAATTTAATTTCATAGTCATGAACAGTTTGAAAAAGATATATAGATGTGGATTGACCCTTCTGTGCTGTGGAGAGAAAAAGCCCATCTTTTACTGCACTTAAAATATTCCTTCAACTTACCTCAATTGTAGTCGCCGGACGCGTTTAGAATTTGTTTTAAAATAATTTTATTTTTTGTATGAAAATAAAAATAAAAATATTTTTAAATTTAAACATAAATTATTTTTAAAAATGCGTTTGATAGTTTTATAGTTTGTTTTTAGTATAAAAAAACTCATTAATGTCTCTCTCTGCTCGAGAGAAGAGAAAATGAAAACAAACAATGAAAAATGATCGTTTTTCATTTCTCTCACATTTTATACTAAACCAAAAAAATCGTTTTCATTTCCATTTTTTGTCTTTATTACGCCAAACGCTGTTTTGGAGACATTTTTATTTTTTCTTTCTCGAAAAATATGAAAAACAAAAACAGAATCAATTCTAAACACGGCCTTAATTATTTATTTTTTTGCTTCCTATAAGTTTACCTCAGCAAATTAAAATAAGAAAAAGAGAACAAAGGAAACTGAAAAAAAAAAAACCTCTTTTTTCTTTTTTATTTCAACTCGGTTACTGAATCATGAGATGATTTTTAACCGTTCTTTTGGTAATGTGTACAGGGGTTAGATGTTCTATTGGAAAAGAAATTCAAAATAGAGCAACTAAAGCTTTATGAATGATGTTCACTATTGTTTGCAAATAAAATATCCAAGTCAATCTTTCTTTTCTTCACCCGAAAGGTAAAAATAAAAATCATCTTCATCTTCAGAATGAAGTACTTTAGTGCCCTTTGGTGAAAGTTTAGCAAATAATTTCTTCATATTTAATATTTGTAAACTTCAGCTGAAAGCATCTAAAAAATGATTATCCCAAGAGGAAATTATAAGCTCCAAAAGTAATAGAGAGTTCAGTGAGATATTCAAGTAATAGTATCTTTTTTTTATAAAAAAAAAAAAAAAAAAACCCTTTATGTAACATCCATTATTTTTTTAATGGCAGCTTTAAAACCAATAAATTTAGTACCCTAAATATTCGTTTCATGAGGCAGAACGAATGTACAGATTATTAGTATATAATTTGCTTACTCAACAGACTTTGAAGTTTTGCCTTTCACGTTATGCTCAGAAAAATAAACAAGTGAATGGTCTAAAAATATATTCGATGTAATATGCCCTTAATCAATCAACGTAATCAGTTGGTGAAGATAACAATAGTAAATGTCGTTGCTTTAAAAATAGCTTTATGTCGAGTTCAATGAAGCAGACTGATTGACCCAGAAAGTCAAATCCATTTTTTTAATTGGCATATTACAACGCTGCTGATGCTCTTTCGCTTGAAATATGCGGCATTGGTCTGAATAATTATAATGTTAATGACGTGGTGAAATATACTTTTCTCACTAATAAAATATATTTATATATAATACATCTACTTTTATATATATATATATATATGTGAGTGAATTGCACTACTGCATCTTAAACTTTTCATTTTTTTTAATTTTTAATTTTAACAAATTAATTGCACTATGAACTTCCAGTGTAACACGCTCAACACAAATTCAGTCCTCTTATACTCTCTCTCTACATATATACTAATTACTTTTATATATTCATCAGTCTCTCCCAAAATACCAATCCTTTCTAAGTATTATTATCTACAAATGAACTTTTCTTATTAGGAGGTTAACGATTATGTTTGTTTTTTCGTTAGATTTATATTATTATATTAAAATACGTTTAATAAACCACTTTTGCCTTGTCAAATGTTCTTCCTGAGTTTTGTATAACTAAAGGTTGTTATATATATATATATATATAAAAGCTATATAGAAGTATCTAAAACAGAATCACCAATCTTAAAATTAGAGTAAAATAATAATAACGCAAAAGAAAAATATTACAACTTGTTAGAGAAAAGTTGTAATATGTTGGTAACGTAATAAAATCTTGTTATTATCTTTGTGAAAAGAATAGCACTTTATTATTAAGCATAAAAGAAGTTCGTTTTTTTTTTTTTTAGTTTAGTGTATAAATTTTGATTTTATTAATGCCCCATTGGAATTAAATCCTTACTCCGTCACTGGATACGAGATCACACTTGATCTACTTTGAAAAATAACGAGCTTTACTTTTTATGTGCAAACTTCATGTCTTACACCGTCAATTTAATAACGTTCGTTAGTTGTTGGATCTTAATTTTTATTAATTTAAAAATGCATGATGCAATTTCACAAAATTAAAAATTCGAGTTGTATTACGTAAAACAATGATAAGTTTAGAGTGCAATATTACAATTTACTCCATACTTATTGAAGAGTGCTAGAATTCAAATTATTGCTTAATATGTGCTTTGTTATAGAGGATTATAGAAACTTCGATATTCGGTACCTATTGACAATGAAAAACATGACAAACTCATACGCCATGAGAAATTGTAAGTTGTCACCTCATTGATTGTCACAATTAATGTATCTTGCAATATATAATGGTAGGTGGTGATCGTTAATTACAACTAGAAAAAATAATAATAAATGTTACGGACCTGTAGGAAAGAGGAAAATATTAACTACCATATTGAAGATGACATTGAATAGAATGGAACATTAATATTATTTCTGGTGTCTGAAATTAATATATATATATATATATATATATATATCTTTTTTCATATAGACACAGACGGCTAACGTAGAAGTGAAAGAAAAGGGCCCTTCCCTTGTACTGTGGGCATAAACTTATAGTACATTTATGTATGCAAAAAGTTTAGGCTTTTTTCTCTTAACAGTAATTATATATATATATACATAATATAACTACGATTATATTAATATGTGGGACTTTGGTGTGACGAGGGGAATGATGTTAGAAAGTGGGTTGATTGGGAAAATGACTGATTATAAGGGGAGAGTTATTAAAAAACTGTTGGAACTTTTTAATGAAAAAGAATGGCCGTTTATTGATAAATTTCATATATTTACTGACTAAGATTAATTGATAAATCTGACTATATATATTACGTTTTTAAATTAATAATTAATAAATATGAGTAAATATCATATTTACTGACTAAATTAATTGTAAATCTGATATTTACCAAACAAAGAAAAGGGAAACCGACAATTTACCGCAATTTCTCTAGAAGGTCCCATTGTTTTCTGTGATTGAACTGGAATAAAATAAAACCATAAAGAGATCATCATTAATAACGAGAAAACAAGCAAGGCAAACGATTTTCCATTAATTACATATATACATACCTAGACACACACAGATTATATGTGTGTGTATGTATATATAAATATATATATATATATATATATATATATATATATAGGGGGCAACGTGACAATTAAAGCTTCACTTGCAAAATTAAGGTGCCATAAAATGCTTCAATCATTGAAAGAGTTGCGTCTTTTCCTTGTAGCTTATCATTTAATATTGTGTCTCACCAAATTTCATTCATGCCTCTATATAGAAGGGAGAGAAGCATGCATGGACCGGCCTGCTTATTAATCATGACGATCTTTGAATGTTATCTTTCAGTGAAAGAGAACAAAAATAACCCAAATCCATAAAACTTACCGCTGAGGAAAGCCCTTTTTTTTATTTTAAAGGAACTTAAAATTCCGATTACTACAATCTGTAGTTTGTTTTGGTATCGGAATTGAAGTTTCATCTAACTATATTGTCGTGCATTTTTTCTTTTGTTTTCAGACCATGTTATTCACATGTCAGACTTACCAATCATCCCATTGTTGAAGCAGACAGAGGATAATATATATATATATATATATATATTATAGCAAGAGAGAGAAGGGAAAATAAAAGGCTAATCCAAAGACATATCAATATATCATGATGACATCAGTGAATACATACATGTGTAGATATAAAGCTATGGAAACGTTTATTGTAGCATACATATTAAACAACAAAATTCTATCCTCCACAGATTTCATGTGAACGTTAAAGATGATTGAGTAATATGCGATTTGATTGAGTAAAGAATCCAAACTATTTGACACCTCATAGATAGTCACAGGTAGTAAAGATGACATAAAATGTTAGTTGAAAGGTCACTGTTTCTCAAAAGTGACTAATAAATGAGCCAAAACATACTCTTCCAAGTGGGCAAAAACACACATATACAAACAGAGGAAAAATCCAAGGTTAATTTATATACTGTATTTTCTCAGTATATATATGCTAGTAACATACGAAGTCTTTCTATTATATCTCATTGTCATGTTATATGTTAGTAACGTAATTCAAGTCATTCATTTCATATAAACAAAACTATTCCAACTTGAGTGAGAAATAATACTTGGAAGTTCTAATTAAAGACTCTACTTACATTTCATATCTTTGAATCTTTCTAAGAATATTATGCTTTCCTTTTCTATGACATATATTACTAGAAACACGAGGTTAGAGCCTTAGAGGTGAAGTTGAAAGAACTATGGGGATTGGAATTCAAGCCCTTGAAGATGGAGTGGCCCTACATGAAGGGTTTTTAGAGAAACATGTGAGAAGCAGCTTCTCTAGTAGAATTAGAAAAAATAAATTATCAGTAGTTTTTTACTTTTTAATCGTCAAATTTTTATTTATAATTATCTATTCTGCATATTATTCAATAATCATAAATTGACACTACTGATAAGACTATCCTATAAAAAAATAAAAAATAAATACTCTCTAGAAACATACAAAACCGTACGAACTTTTCTCTCATTGGCGTGTAGAAAAAGCCTAGAAGGTGGTATTTCGTGTTTCTATTTCCCTTCACACGTTGTGGACAAGGTTTATTTCTTTACTATCTCCAAAATAATAGTTATACCGATAAGATATGTCAGCTTGGTGTTCATACACAAACTATATTTTTTTCTTCCTCTTTTTATTTAATTTTTTATAATAATGGATTCCTTGAAATTCTCCCAAATGGAAATTATATGCCTTCAAGAAGATAATAAAAAATCAGAGTCAAAGATTTTTGTCCCTAAGCAAAACAAAACAAAACAAAAGAAAAACAATTATAATGTCCTATCATGCATGAGTTTACTACTAATTAATAAATGACACTTCTATATATTTCCATCTCTTATTAGTCAATAATTCTTGTTTTTGTTTTTTTGTTTTTAAATCAGTTTTTCTTTCTGAGTTCTCTTCTTGAATCTACTCAACGTAGGATTTGTTGATCATTTGTTCCCTAATTCCAATTTCACTCAAAAGAGGTCAAGAATCCTTGTAAATTGGGCAACCAAGTAAATGCTAAAAAAAAACATATTTTCAATACTACCATTATTATTTGATATTTTTATTGTCCATTAGTAATCATTCAATATATAGAGTGAAAATGCATGGAAATTACAGAATGTAAAAAAGTCAAAGGCAGTGGGCTTGTCAAGGAAGTCTATAGGAACTTGCCTTGCTTACCTCAATTTTGGCAAAACACCATCTTTCTATCTTGGAGCAGGACCAAAGAATAGGTCTGAGTGATTAAGGGGATGTTTGGTTAAAGGATTTAAATCATGATTTAAATTATAATTTATGATTCATTATAGTATTTTCTCTCATAAAAAATACACATAAATAAAAAATAATTCTAATCACATGATTCTAATCTATGAACCAAACGTCTCCTAAAATTTATAATAGTACCTCAATATCAACCTACCAAAACAGCCACTTGGGTTGGCGGTCCGATCTTTAATATATATATATGCTAGGATAAAAATAGATGTGTCTCTTGCTATATCTATATCCGTGTATGATTTACATGTCCAGGTGCATTAAATAACCATGTCATTTGGTGTATATGTACTCCTTTTCATCAAAAAGTGCAGCTCCTCTCCCAAAACATCTTCAGCCAAATTTGGATTTTGGCAGCAGCGGGGGCATGAAAAATAATGGATATGTTTATAATTGATTTCATCTTGTTTTCAAAAATGTTTCTACACGTTGTTTGAACGGTCTTCAAATTAACAAATACTTCAAAAACCAATATGAAAATAAAAAAAGCGAAAATGATTTTTGTTAAGAAAATAAAAAATAGTTAAAAGTTATTTTTCTATTTTTATTCTCATTTTCTAAGCTATCACATTTTTTGAAATATATCCAAATACAATTTCACTTTTTTTTATATTTAAAACAACCTCTAAAAAAATTAGCCAAAGATAATTTTAGAAACAATCTCAACACTATTTTCAAAAGCAAAAACATTTTGAAAACTACCAAAATATCTTGCGAAAAGTGATAAGAATTAAGAATCCAAATCTCATGGAAACGTACATAGAGGGAGAGGTGGCAGATGTGGATAAATCTAGCGGTAAAATAAGAAATGAGTAAAAATAAAGATAATATGAACACAAAGTATTTTATGTGGAAAACTTTTAAAGGAGATGAAGTAAAAACTACGAGACAATTGTAAAAGGATTTTACTATGAAAAATGGAGATTACAACATTTTCTCTAAATTACATGGAGAGAACAATAAGAATCACTCTATCATGTAAATAGGAGAAACACCTGATAAAAGAAAAAAAACTGGAGAAATTAAATTTCTCTCACACTATGGGAATTCTCTCTGAAGAGTGAGAATGAGAAGCAAAATTGAGAAATGAAGGAGCTCTATTTATAACTGAGCTCTCATGAGAAAATCATATGAACCAGTTGTAAATAACTAGCTATTCTCTCAAATATTAACACTGAATTTGGTGCTATTTTTGACTTATTAGGGAACAGAGGTATGCTAAATTGGAATCCAAATATGAAATATCTAAGAAAAATTGTAGTTTAAGGAAGCTTCATAATAGGATCATTCTAAATGATATGCACAATCCCAACTGACAGATGTTTATGAAGTTCTATTAAATTATTAATGTGATATGATTACTATATATTGTGCATGCGTTAATAGGCTATTTTTATTTCTTCATGAAAGAAAAAAGAACGGATAATAATCTTCTATTTGGTTATAAAGAAAATGAAGAAAAACTACGCTTTGTAGTGTAGATATTTCCAACTTGGTTACCCGTAGTTAACAACTTCTCTTTTTCCTTCTTATCTTCTTAGCAGCCAACTGAAGAATATATTTATACTTTTTTTTCCTTTTTTTTTTTTATAAAAAGAAATAATAATTCTAAAACAGGAAAAACTGACGAAGCTTCTTCCTCCCCACTCTTTTTTTCTTTTCCACAGCTGTCCCTACTAACACAGCCAACACTTAAAAGTAAACTGACAACAATTTTTGTTTTTTCTCGCTCCAAACACCCCTCCAAATTCATCGGTGAATAAGGCACATACGTATGTGGAAATGAAATTCCAATCTTGCCCTTTTCCTCTGTTTGATTGTTTTTAATGAAGATATCAAATATATGGTCCAAACAAGATCATTATTAAACTGAGAGTTTTGTCATATATACAAGTTACTTCTTCAAAGACAAAATAATTTAGTGAACTTCATGAGATGGTTAAATAATGAAACGACATCCCATAATTGGGTTAAATAATGAAACGACATCCCATAATTGGTACCAAAATCATATATATTATTGGAAATAAAACTAGAGATAATAAAGAGATTGTTGCATGGCCGTATTACCCATAAAGAAAACAGAAAATACAATTTCCGTTGGTCATAACTAGTAATTCCATATAACGTTTGTCACTGATCATACATCTGTTTATTCCCTAGAAAAAAAGAAAAGAAAAGAAAAGAAAAGAAAAAACAAAGATTAACTATCCTATATTTGGTTAAGATCACATACTATCTATACCGGTATATAACACACGGTGAATTTGCATGATATCATCTTCCTTGATCATGCTCCACCTCCTAGGAATAATAATATGACTGCACAAATCATTATAATTTCTCTATGGTTTTGTATCTGTTGAGAGAGTCATGATCAAATTCATGTAACAGTAATAGGGCCCACAAAGAGGTGGCCTGAAGATGACTTATTATTTTGTTCCAAATTCGGCCTTGTCGGCCCGGCCAGCTTGAGCTCTAGATCAGGTGCTGATGCAGCATTTGAAGAAGTCATAATTGGTTTATTTGCTGCATTTGGATTAGATTTCATCTGGGGATTGATTAATCCGTGTATCCAAACAGGCACAGAATGATGATGATGATGATGAGTATGATGTGAAAAAGAAGAAGAAGAAGAAGAAGAAGAAGAAGAAGCTATTTGAGGACAAAAATCATCTGGTTTTGGATTATCTGAAACTAAACTTTGAGCTTTTGGTTGAGAGAAATTATTAGGAATTGGATAATCATCACTAGGCTTGAAGTTAGAACTATTTAGAGGACTACTTCCAACCACCATGCTGTTGCTGGTCCCAACCTGTTATCATACATTTAACAAAATGATTAACAAAAATTCAATCTTTTTGTTACATAATATATGTGTATATATTGCATATATAATATATGTATATATGTACATACCATGTCAAATAGGCTTGATCGTCTCTTCTTCTTGTTGAGGCTTGCCTGTCTAAGAAAATACTTCTGAGCATGACTAGCAACTTGGGTTGGTGTTCTTGTTGTGACATAGTTCTTCGAGATGCCTCTCCAATCACCCTTTCCTAGCTTCTCAAGCCCAATTAGAAATATCCTGTGTTCTTCTTCTGTCCACGGAACACCTATTTCAAAAATAACACAATTTAAAGATGTAAAACAGGGTGAAAAACTTCCAAGTACAAAATTAGTGCCTAGAAGAATCAAGTGGATGCATATCACTTGTGCTGTGGTTCCATGCATAGTCTAACGGTAAATTTACATCTATCGAAAAGAAAAGTGCGATACTTATGCGCACCTTTTTTTCTCTCTTGGGCGCGGCAAATGAGACCATCAGAGAGATACCCAATAGAGGCTTTATCAAGATGAGAAGCTTCATCAAGGGCGATTCTTGAAGACATTGAAGAAGAAGGGGATGAGGAAGGAGAGGAAGAAGAGTTGAGGCAGTCCATGCTGAAGCTTTTCTTGATGGAAATGGAAGAGGATGAAGAATACATGTCTAGTTGGACACCAAAGAGCCTAAGTGATCCTCCAACAAAAGTAGCAGACGCCTTATAATAATTTGTGCAAGTCCTGGAATTGTGGCCTATGTTTCCACAATGTGAGCACTTTCTGCCCATCTTCTTGTAGACAAAATTCAGCTCAACTTCTCACAAGGCTGAATTAACGGCCGACACACACTCGCAATTCTAAACTTAGAGAGAGAGAGAGAGACAGAGACAGAGAGAGCAAATGAGTTATGTGTTTGGTGGTATATATGATGATGGGGGTGAGGTGGGGTTTATAAAAATGGATGCACACCAAGGGAAGATGATTGGATATATAAGTTATTGTTGGATATTTTTTCCTACTCGGCTTCCTAAATTGCAAAATAATAGTATAAGTAGTGCTCTTCTCTCCTATTAAAGAAAAAAATAAGTACATCACCTCTCTCTTTCTACACACACATATAAATATGTGTTTATTAATATATATATCATAAAAGTTTATCTTATATATACATGAGAGTTTTAATTTTGTCCCTTAAATAAAATAAAGGGATATTTACACTTATATTATGTGTTTTGGGTTTATTCAAAAATTACACCTTTAGTTTTTGATCTTATCAAATGTATGCATTTAAATTAGATTTAATACCTAAATTTATACATTTTCACAGTCAACCCTCGATTTTAAGCACAAAATACCTAAAGCACCCTTAAATAAAAATGAAAAAAGAAAAAAAAAACTAAAAAAAACTTTAAACTTACGGTTTTAACCTTAAAAATATTCCAAATACCATTGAAATGGGGCTTTTTTTTGTGTTTTTAATTTTTCTTTTTTGTAATATTGGAAAGTTTTAGTTTTAGTTTTTTTTTCTCTCTTTTTCTCAAGGATAGTTTGGTCATTTTAAAGGTCAAAATAAATTATTGATTGAGACAAGTGTTAGATTTGTATATTAAATTTAATTTAAATATATACATTTGATGATATTAAAAACTGAAAGTATAGATTTTGAATAAACTCAAAACACAGGATATAAAAATGTATAAATCCCTAAAATAAAAGCATAATTGGTATATATCCTCAAGCCCTTTCTGTTTTTCTCTCTCTTATAAAGCTTATCTAGTTATCCCATGCAAGAAATTCTTGTCCTCTAGAGTTAGTGTGGCACACCACAATTCCTAGGGTACATTGCCTTGTGAATTTAGTTGTTCATAGTTTTTTGATTTGCACATGTTGGTAATTTATGCGTATGTGTACGTATATTGTGTGTGTGTGTGTGTGTATAGAGTTGTATACGTATAAACTGAAAGCTAGATCTATTTCGAGTGGTATATAACAATTTAATATATACGTCTGGTGACCCTTTTTGGTATTAAACTAGAAAGAGGGGTGATCCTCCAAATCTTTGGAGGTAGGTAGGTGAGTATTAAAAAAGAAAAAAAAATTGAGAACTTTCAAAGTTGAAATTAATCAACTAAGTGCCACTTTTCTAGGAAATTCAGTAAAATTTCAGCCAAACTGTCAAGGCCTGATCCGGACAGATATTATAACTACAGCCACATGAGGAGAATTTCATCAATGTTAGACTTCAAAATTTTGATTTCAGAGTTTAGTTTTCTACCAAGTTTTGGGAGAAGAAGTCAGTTGTCTCTCCATGAAATTACGGCCAAGCAAAACAACAGGAATTGAATGATAGATAAATTACTTTATCAGGTGGGACCCAACCATAAAAATTTCAACGGAAAGCAAATTTGATCAGTCGTATTGAAGGCAAGCATCAAATTTAGAAACCGTTTAGTCAGAGGATTCATTTTTTGATTCGAATCATGATTCATAATTTATTACAGTATTTTTTCTCATAAAAAATACACATAAATTAAAAATAGTTTTAATTTGATGGTTCTAATCTATGAACTAAACGATCTCTATGTTTATTTTCTGGCTGCTAATTTTAGACCATACCATTTTCATCCAATTCTCACCTATTAATTCTCTATTCTTAAGGCGTTTAGTTCGTTAATTTAAGTTTTTAATTCGAGTTGATATATAATTTTATATAAATTTTTTTTACTGTAATAAAAAAATTAAATATAATTATTTTTAAAATTTTTTATTATAATAAAATTTAAATTTTAAATTTAAATCAGTGAAATGAACAGACGACGCGACGTACATTCTAATCAATATACAAATTAAAAACAAAAAAAGAATCATGATAACCAACAAAAATATCATCATGATAACAAAGAAAAGACTGTCACTTACAATACAAATTCAAATGTCACATCAATTTTCTTTTGGTCCAATCAATTATGGCTAATTACTTTGGCTAAGGTACTATTGTCCCAAGCAGAATCCTGGATGTTGAGTAAAGGGAGGAGCTGCAGGATATTCTCTTTCCAATTATGGGTAAACTAATGCATAAAAAATTGAAATATAAGATAGGGACAGAGATATAACATATAGTAGTTACATATTTAAGCCAACTAGCATTTTTCTTAGTTAATCTTATTATTTTACATTGTCATGGATTTCAAGCCGATGGGGTTTTTGTTTTTTTAGTTTAATTTTAATTTTTAATGAATCTGGAAGCCAAGTTGAGGAATTTTTTACTCCTCCTTATCTGAATCAGGAAAGACTGGTCATTTTATTAGGATTCATTTGGCATTATTATACCAAGGAATCTTTTCTCATATAAAACTAGTAGATAATGGCCTAGAAAAAGTTTTTCTAATCCTGTCTGACTAGGAATTAAATAACTTGCTTATTTTTTTTCCCTTCCTCTTTTATAAATAATATATGCAAGAAGTTGGTGGTACTCTTTGATCTATTAGCTCCATTTTGTGATTTAATTAAGCTTATCATGAGACCTTTCAGTTCTGTTAAGAGATACAAACCCAATTTAATTATAATTTCTTATAAAGCAGTGTCAAAGCTTGATATGCATTATCACCAAGGGACCCAATAGAATTGATAGTTCAAATATTTTAAAAACTTGGGGTTCCTCAAAGTTTTCCTCATATCATAAAAGATGAGTTTGATCAAATCCAACTTTGGTGCTTGTTAGCCTTTCATGCCATATTTCTCCAAATTGATTTGAGTTTTGGAATCCTGAAAAAAGCACATAAATTAAATGATGGTGCTTCAGCTTTTAAGGGGATAGGGCAATTGGGTATTAGCCTGTGAGAAAGTTAAGATTGTGGCATGCAAAAAATTGCGAGTTTTGTGATGTGAAAATGACTTTTGATGCAACTAGAATATAATTTTGTACTTCTTTTACAAAAGCATGGAATCTAAAATTATTTTGCTGCTAATAGCAACTTTAATGTAGTTCCTAAATCATTGTCTTTGTTAAATCATGATAAAATACTTGTGTAAGATTGATTAATCTATGGATAATCCTTGTTTATTATTATGACTGCTTCCACGCGAACCCAAAAGGCATCAACTTTATGAGAAGCAAATGGCCATAAGTGTACCATCAGTTGCTGAAGTACTGAAAAGCATTGCTTCTAAATATGTATATGATCAGCTTTCACATTCTACTTTCCTTTCTTTTTTTTTTTTCCTTTTCTTTTTTTAAGTTTCATATATTGCACTCTTCATTAGCCAATTGCTGAGCAAATTTGAAAATTCTAGACCAATGTGTTTGTTTTGCGTCCAATAATCCCATTTAACTCGTATTCACCCAAAAAAAGGAAAAAAAAAAAAGAAAAGAAGAAGAATTCTAGCCATTAAAATTACGAGTTTTTAGTTCAAGCAGGAGATTATGAGTTCAAATAGTGAAATACCGAGTGTTTTAAGAGAGATGGTTAACTTTTGCATCGATCCCTCCCCAGAACACTTACTGAAAATAGAAAGGAAATTAAAGAAAAAAAAATACTAACTGCTGATAATTAGTTATTGGGCAGCATGGAAATGGAGCACTTTCCAATCAATGTTATAAATTTCCAAAAAGGAGGAAGAAAAAAAATAACGGGCAAGGTTATTGCACGGGTCGTTTTCAAATCAAGGATTACAGCAGCGAGTTTTAAATGAACTCAGCAAATGGCTTTTTTATCCCATTTGTAGATGATATTTTATTATATATATATATAAATCCTAATATATATCACAATTATGCCACTTGCGATTAAAGAAAGATTACATCACTCACCATAATCCAGTTAACTAGAATATGCAGAATGTCCAATGTATCTGCACTATATCATCTTTTATTAAAAAAAAAAAAAAACAATTTCATTTTTCAGTGATGATTTGATCTGGCAAGAACCCACATAAAGGGTAATAGTAATCTAATATTTTCTTAATTATCTTAGTCCAAAGATACCAATTTGTTGAGGGGAATGATTGTAATAGTAGGCGAAAGAACATTTGTACTTGAAGTTTGTTTGTTAAATAATTACAATATTTTAAATACAATAATTCAGGATTCCGCAAGGTATTGGCTTTTATTATTAGACAAAAGGGTAGCTTTCTTAATCATCTTTTCTGAGTCGGAAGAATTTGAGTAGGAATTACTACTAAGCATAAGAGGAAAGTTGATTTAACCTTCAATCAAATAACTTGGTAGTCTATTAAAAGTCAGTCATTGCTCTTTCCTTATTTATTTATTCATTTTACTTCAAATTGTCAATCATGTTAAATGGAAAGTAAGTCTAAAATTTTTTTTTTTTTTTTTTTTTTTTTTTTTTTTTTTTTTTTTTCTCAAGAACCCTTTGATTAAGATGAAGTTTCTTGTTCAACAGTCCAAAGAGAAACGCAAGAAGTTGTTCTCTTTATTCTAACTAGTACCTAGACATTAAAATGGTCATGGAAGTGACTGCTTGCAGGAAAAATACAAGAAAGTGCTATTCCAAGTGAGTATTCTTGTGCAATCTAGGAACCGAAATTTGACCAGTAAGTAGCATCAAAGCAAAGGGCACACATTGACCAAGCTGTAATGGAACAGGTAATAGGTAGGTTTAGAAAATAAAGCAAAGTAGAGGAATAAAAATGAGAATTGTTAATGTAATAACTGAAATGCCTGTTTATAAATTAAATGATCATTGGCTTACAATATGTGATTCCAACAACAATTTACAAGTAAATTTGGCACTCATTTCCAGAATCAATATTGTATAGGATTGACATTCTCTTTTTCTATTCCTTGTATCCTAGAGTGCCCCTTAAACTGTAAATTCAAATTTTTTTTTTAACTAAAAACGCGATTAAATAGGAAAGGAAAATACTCTTGTTTTTCTATTACCTTTTCATGGGAGGTAAACACGCCCTAAGTGAGACATTCTGTTCCAGGATATAAAGGACCTAACCTAACATATACATGATATACTCAACGAGACCAGCGTGAATGGTGCAATTTTCCAAACAATAAAACAAGTACTAGAACAAAAGGATCAACGAGACCAGTGTGAATGGTGCAATTTTCCAAACAATAAAACAAGTACTAGAACAAAAGGATCAACTCTATGAATTGACTTGGGTTCCTAAATCAAACAATTCCCAGTAAAAATTATCAAAAGGTTGAAGATCAGAATATAATTGATCAAGTCAACATTGATTTTATTGACGTCGAATTGATTCATTGGCAATCTGAGCAAACAATTCAAGGCAGTGACCAATTGGCATCAAGAAACAACAGAAATGAGAATATATATATATATATATATATATATATCATAATATTGAAGTGAAAAGTCTAGGTCAGCTGAGGATCTAGCATAGATTTGCATTTGCTTATCAGGCAAGCAAATATCAAAATCCAATGTCCAATAAATATTATCCAAGTAGCCTTATAGGTTAGAGAAATCCACCATGTAATGCAAATGAATGTACAAGAATATTAAAATTCCAAATAATGTTTCAAAATCAATAAATTCAATTTCAATTTGCTTCTAAAAGTAAGCTTGTACTTTATAGTCAATGCAACTATTGAACACACAATATCAAAGAAGATGCTTAGCTAGTTCCCACTGAACAACAGAGAAGCTCAATATTTCAATCCTTTAACGTCATGATACACGTTGCAAATTCTCTCTGTATTATAGCCTTAAACAACAGATTTTTTCCCTTAAATAATGGGAAGTGCTAAAGAAATCAACCTTCAAAACAACTCAACTAAAGAGCTTCATGTTAATGTCTTTATACAGTATCAGTCCAAATCCTCCTCCATCTTGCAAGATAACAAAAACTAAGCTTAATCTGCTAAGGAAAACGGAAATCAAAATCACTCGGTAACTGCGACATTTCATAGCGAAATTTCTCTCTCTCTATTTCCAGAAAGTCCAGATACAGCCTTGAGGTTCTGATATGATATGCCAAATATAAAAATGAAAAAAAAAAACCAGAAGGACAAATTGTAAATGGAGCATTAAGTCATTGCATTGAAATATACCTTCAGATGAGCAAATTACCATATCACTCAAAGGTTAAAAGATAAATAAAAGAGTATAAATATAACAAGCACAATAATAAGTGTAACCAATTCACATCATATTCTTTTCTTTTTATGCAAAGGAAAAATAAATATTAATTAATTGTATATTTTTATTAAAAAGGACTGCTAGAGGGGAAAAACAATAGAAGTTCGTTAACTTGAATACATATTCTCTCCAGTTAACTGGTGTTCAGGTGCTAATCAATTCCAGGACCAAAAGCGTGAAAGGAAATAAAGTTTAGTATTTTTTTTTAATGTATGATTAAAGGAAATAAAGTTGTTATTGATCTAGACTTATCTGCTATAGAATGATAGTCCCAATTTAAAAGAGATGCAGTCGCTCACCATTAGATGGATTTAAGAACTAGTCCAATGTCTATATTTGCATATTCCTCGCCGGCTTTCTTCAAAAGAATCACGAATAGACTGCGCCATGTAACATACTGCAGGAACATTTGCCAGTTTTTCATCCTGCTCCTGTATTATAGACTTAGGACCCATCAATAAACATTCAAAGGTTGAGAGAGAGAATGCAGTTTGAGTGAGGATGTCAATGTCATACCAATTCAGCAAGGCGTTCTTCAAAACCTCGAACATCCTCGTCAACAGGCATGAAAATCCTTCTATAAGCTGTTCTTAGGCTTGTGATCTAGGTCCTTGCCACAGTCATTAGAAGCTCGTTCAAGCATTAAAAACTAAAACATCTTACAATCATTAAACTAAAGCAGATTTTTGTTCAAATAAAACCTCAGTAGATGTGAATCCATGACGTCGAAGGCCCTCCAGATTCAAACCCCGAAGCTCAGTTCTTTCTCCTGAAACCATCATATACTTGGGCACATCCTGTGAAACCTTCAGAGACAAAAACAATAAAATCAACATTAGAAACTGAAAGAGTTATCATCTACTTCCAAAACGCCATGCCCAAGTGGAAATCAGCAACTATGACGTGTAATAATAGGAGTACGTGAGCATACCACAGAACCACCACCAATGAAAGAAAAGGAGCCAATATGGCAGAACTGATGAACAACAGTAGCCCCTGCAGTGTGAGCATGGTCCTACATTGAAGCACTTGAATTAACTTTGAATCAGATTCTACCTCTACAACTAATCCAGAATATCATCTTACATAGAACTACACAAAATAAGTGAGAAACTTACTCCAACCACAACGTGTCCTCCTAGAAGCGTGCCATTCGCAAAAATATTATTGTTCCCTACTTTGCAATCGTGAGCAATATGACAAGATCCCATGATGAGGTTATTATTTCCAATAACCTGATTACATAATGAGAGACGATAATCTCAGTCAAATTTGATAAGGTATCTTACTCTGCAAAATATAACATTTTCAGCCCTTTCGCATACTGTTCTATCACGTGACTTTGAGGATCGGTGGATTGAGGTATGTTCTCTGATCTCATTGTTGTCCCCAACATCAAGGAAACATTCATCACCTGGCTAAAACACGAAAAGAAAAAATGGTTAGGTAGAAGAGCAGGCAGTTTAAAAATTAACGCAGTTTAAGGACTTTGCTACACGAATGAGCTGGCACATTATGTACTGTTGCTGGATGCAATGTTTAACTTGATTATCACAAGGATGATGAACACAAGTACAATAATAGTGATGGCTGAGTAACAGCAAGCTAAGAGTGAGAGAGGGAGAGAGAGATAATAGAGCTCATGCACTAGACCTCATATAGAAAAGGGATTTTATACACACACTCATGTTCATAAACATATATGCTTACATGTAAAATAACACTATCAGGGATTCAGGATAGGTATAGATAAACTTATTAACATTGTACTTTCACCGCGTAATTCTTTACAAATTGTGCTGCTCTTCACAAGGTGTGAAGAATGTGAGCGTCTAAAAATTAACATCACATTGCAGAGTGTAAATAAGATTAGATGACATCAAATCACTTTGAACCTAACCTTGTATTTCAAGTCTTGGCATTTCACACCAACAATAGCATAATGTCCTATCATGTTATTTGATCCCATCACTGTACGCCCAGGAAGATCATCACCGACCACAGCACCACTACCTTACAAGTTAAGCCAATATGATATTCAAATAAGAGATGATTTATGCATCAAAAAATAACTTAGAAGAATATCAAAGTCCAGACTCACGTCATAAGAACGCAACGCTCCCCCAATTCTGTATTTCCATATATATGGCTTCCCGTATTCAATCGACAACCATTCCCAAGCTTTGCAGAAGACCCAACAGTACAAAAGGGACCAATTGAAACACCCTGAACCACATAGAGAATTTTGCCAACGTACACAAAATAAATTAACAAAGTTTAAAGCAAACCCAGATAAACAAGGACTAATCATTAATTAGTAATGAAGCTAAAATATTTTGCTCTTTCAGAAAGAGAAATAGGGTTCAGCTCCTTTTTTCTTTTTCAATAATTCTCACATTCATCCCCATCCAAATAACCCACATCACGTTCTCCTAGAAAAGGTCTTGAATTCAAATCAGTTCCATAATATTAGATGGGATATATGAGCAATCTACTTCGCGAGGGGTCGATATGCCACGCAGAGGGATTACTATGTCACCCTCTATTCCTGTAATCTTCTTTTCTTTAAAATAATATAATTATAATAACAGCCCACACAAAGACCAGCACCATAACCAATCAATATACAGAATTTTACCAATGCATACAAAAATTAAGCAAGTAAAAAAGCAACCCAGATAGACAATTAACTAATCATTAATTAGTAAAGCTCATTAGCATTGGTGTGTGTCGCCACTGAAATTCAACCATCCACATCTGAAACTCTCTCTTGTACAATTGTATTGTTACACAGAACCCACGAAAGTTTTTACTTTTTAGCAAACGGAGAGTCTGATAAACATCGAAACCCAAATTCAATAAGAGACAAAAACGAAGAAAACCCACCATTTCTTCTACAAATTCAAAAAGAAAAGAAAAAAAAAAAGAAGAAAACACCGAGTAGAAAGTACCTGACCGAGAACGGCATTGGGGTGAACTATGGCAGTGGGATGTACAAAGCTAGATTCTGTAGATGATCACAACAAAAGAAACGAACTTTCTTCTTTCAAGTTTGAACTAAATAAAAACAAAAAGTTGGCGAGAGAGAGAGAGAGAGTTACCGGAGAAAGAGGAGGAGAAGCGTGTAAGAGAGAGAACGGAGGAAAGTGCGATGGTGGAGCTGCGAAGTTTCGAGACGCGGTACATTTTTTTTTTTTTTTAGTTGTGTTTCTCTTCTCTTGTGTGTCTGAAATCTGAGCAAAAGCGACGGACAGTCTCAACTACAAGCTTTCTAGTTGCCTATATTTACTGAGGCGCTCTCTCCGTCTCTAATCCCCGCCCAGCCTCTCTCTCTCTCTCTCTCTGTTTGATTATTTATTTTTTTAATGATAATTAATTTTAAGGGAGATTTTCTATTATGTCTCGCGTACTAGTAGGTCAAGAGTATATTTATTTTATGACTCAAGTATATTAATATAATATTTTCTCTAATAAAAATTTAAATTTAATTTTTTTATTAATATTTTTTTCTCATATACATAATTCAAATTATGCAAAAGAACAAGCTTTAAGTTTTTCTATCCGTTAAATTTATATATTTTTTGACTTTTATGTATTTTTATACAAATTTAATAAATAAAAAACTTTACTTATTAATATGTTAGACGTATTGAAAAAAAATCTTTAATTTTAAAAAAAAAAAATTCTCAAGAATTCAAAATTTTCTTTATAGTCTAAAGAGAAAATACCCAAAACACCTCGTGTACTTTACCTAAATACCACTTTTACTTTTTTACTACACAAATGTCAAAAATATTTTTTATATTTATGAAATCAGACTCAAAATACTCTAAAGCAATTAAATTTTTGAAAATATCAAGATTGTCTTCCCACTCTATATTAAATTTTATTTTGGATATGATTTAATTAAAAATTTAATAAAAAGTTTTTAAAAAATATTCAATTATTAATTAAAAAAATTTATTGGAAACTCCAAAAGCAACTTCTATTACTTTTGAGAATTTTTTTTTTTTTTTTTAAAATGCGGTACTAATTTATCCTAAAAAAGGCTTCTAATAGCAAAAAGTTTTCTCCCAATTTCAATCACCTTTAAAAGCTCTTTATGAGTAGTGGAAAGCAAAAATCTGTCTTCTAAAAGTTGGGAAAAAAAAAAGAAAGAAAAAACTCTTTTATCATCTTTAAGTTGTCTCGTCCATGTTGTTTCAGATATTGAAGGATTGGTGTCGTTTGATGTATCGGCATGTCGTTGTCTTTAGGTTGACTGTCGTTTAGAAGAAAAACGAGTAGCTATTTTTGTTGTATAAGTTTATTGTCGTTTACAGTCTACAGCATGTTGTCCCTTATTTACAAGTTCACCGTCTTTAATAATATATAGAACTGTAAGTTTGAGCCAGGTTAAATAGATCGATCTGAGTCTTGTTACTGTTCATCCAAGCTTGTCTCTAAATTTTTTAGATTTAGAGCTGGGCTGGGCCGACCCTCTCGCTTTTAGGACTGGGCCGAGCTGGCCCGAATATCATATTTTTTTTTAAAAAAAATACCTTATAAAATTTCAGGCCAAATCGGGGAGAGGCCCTAAACCTTTGGGGTTTAAAGCCGGCCGGACTAGACCGACCCTTTCTCTTTTAGGGCCGAGCCAACCTAAAATTTCTCTTCGGGCTGCCAGCTCAGACCGAGCCAGGCCGGGTGGCTCAAACTTACACCTCTAAAATAATGTATATAAAGTGCGATGTCGTTTTCCTGTAAAAGAATGATGTCGTTCAGTAGTATAAACTTCGTGTTGTTTCCATCTAAAGTTTGGCGTGGTTCCCGACTAACAACATGTGGTGTATTTTTATTTGAAAAGCTACATATCGTTTTACGACTTCAATAAAAAATCCAGTGATTTCACGTTTCATCTATTGGTATCCTTCGAGAAAACGACATTTGATCTGTTTTCACGTGAAAAGCATCCCATCCAAGATCCACTGTCGTTTCCTACTAACGATATGTCGTTTGTACTATAATAATGTGAAAAGAAACACGTCGTTTCTAAATCACACGAGATGTCATTTATTAACTTTTGAGTATATGTTGTTTTCTGACTTTGTATAGGTGAGATGAATTATTTGAAATTCATAAATTTTTAAGCCTCATTCATTTCACCAATTTAAATTTTCAGTTTTAAATTTCTACAGTAAAAAATTCTCAAAAAATGTCACATTTAACTTTTTCTACTACAGTGAAAAGCTCTAAGAAAATGTCACATCTCAGCTCAAATTAAAAACTCGAATCCGCAAAGTGAACGAGGTTTCTAATAGGTTATATTTTTCTTCATATAACCTTAGAAATGGCCAAACTGATATTCTGAAAAAAAATAAAATAAAATAAAACAGAACTGGTCAAACAAAAAAAAATGGTCTCAGAGAGAGAGAGAGAAGGAACAGAAGATTAATTAACAAAATTCATCTGGGCACTAGAAGAGACAGAATTTACATAACGATGTATGTCTATCAAATAATACAAAAGTATAATCTATATGTTCTGTACCACAAAATTTCAGGAGCATTATTACATTGCAACACTATTAGCTAGATGACTATGCATTTGGTTGGTGGATTCGTACCATGATTCGGATCATGGTTCGTGGCTCGCTACAGTATTTTATCTCACAAAAAAACACACGTAAATCGAGAATGGTTCTGAATTCATGAACCAAACGTCCACTAAATGACTCCGACTACTAGATACACAACTCAAGAAGAAACCAATTTATTTACAGTCACATCCCTCTCAAAAGAGACCAAAATTCATACAAACGCGATTGAAGGCAACAAGTCATTTCTTATATAGGCTGCCTAAGAAAATGGTCTTCATAAGCCTCGTTTTTTTTCAACATATTTCTCCATTTGAACTGCCCTTTTTCACTAGCCTCCTCAAGATTACTGCATTATTTTGTGTATTTTATTTGCTAATTACTCACAGTTGATCAAGGAGCTGAC
This sequence comes from Morus notabilis, assembly GCF_000414095.1. Lineage (NCBI taxonomy): Eukaryota > Viridiplantae > Streptophyta > Magnoliopsida > Rosales > Moraceae > Morus > Morus notabilis. The sequence goes on along the minus strand of NW_010358084.1, from coordinate 368,407 downwards.
GGCAATGTCGCCTTCCAAAATTCGAAGCACCTAGAGAGTGAAGATTTATTAGTTTCAAGACAAATCAAAGGCACACTAAGTGGTGTTTCTCATCAATATGACGAGTTTTCGAGTTTTTTTCAACTTGTGAGTACAGAGTTTCATACTTGGGACATGCGAGGCCTCGAATAAGAATGCCTTCTGATGCACAAGGAAGCACATTGCAGCACATCACAAACCTCTTGCTTCAAATAATGGTTCCCTAGCTGCGGGTCTATGAGTTCCTCAACCGAAAGCGTTTCTAGCAAAGGCCTTGCCTGCGAGAGATTTGAGTTTAAACAATGATCAAGGAAGAAAACTTCAGTTAAGTCCTCTTTTTCTGAAACTGTAACTACTGGTAACTTAAGGGTGAGACAATTTATTAACCCTTTTGCTAGTGTTCTATGTTTAGGACAAATAAATGTTAAGAGTGTACAAAATGAGATTTATATATCATCAAAATTTGTTTAATTCGTACCCACTCAGTAAGGCATTGTTGGCCTTTCGGGCGGTTTATGTCCACGGCTTTCCTTCCTGTGACAAGCTCCACCAGTACTACTCCAAAGGAATACACATCAGCTTTTTCTGTAATTTGTCCACTTTGAGCATACTCTGGAGCTAAGTACCTGATTAGAGGCAGGGCTTTGATTAATTAGTCATTCGAAGCAAACACAAAAGATAAGAAAGGTGTTTTTTTTTTAATTTTTATTTTAAGTCATGGTTTTACCCAAATGTTCCAATCACTCTTGTTTCAACCTCTTTGCCACCATCTGGCTGCCACCTCGCCAGTCCGAAATCCCCAACCTGTAACCCCAAAAATCGATATCATTAGAGGGTTAAGACATGGTCTCTTTGATACAAGCAACCAATTAAAAAAACAGAAAGAAACAATGCACTACAGTCAATAGAGCTGGTGAAGTGATTATTTTAGAATATTTTGCAAGAGGCGACAAGAGCACGTACTAATGGTTCGAAATCATGTGTGAGAAGGATGTTGTTAGGCCTCATATCGCGGTGAATAATGCAGCCGACTCTACACTCTTCATGAAGGTATCTCAATCCCCTTGCTGCTCCAACAGCAATCCTTTTCCTTGCCGACCATTCCAAGGGATTTTGATCCTGTCCTGAAAATTTTGAACATTGCACTTAACTTGGTCAGCCATTATGCAAAATAGAAATCTGGCCATATAGGTGTTCATAAAGGCCAAAGCAGAGCCTTTTGACAAAATGAGTGCTCAAGATTCAAGATAATTGATAGATGTGCCAAAGTTTCTATGCAAAATATTTACATTATTGCATTATACGGCAGAAACAAGGAGAAAGAGAATTTACCATAAAGACGTGCATCCAAGGAGCCATTGCAAATGTATTCATAAACAAGCAACCTTCTCCCATCCTCCACACAAAGCCCTATAAGCATCACAACGTTGCGATGTTGCGCACAGCTTAGGACCTCCACTTCCGAGCAAAACTCAATATCACCTTGAGAACTAGCTAGCTTGTGTTGCTTAACAGCAACTACCTGCCCATCTGGTAAGACACCTTTGTATACAGAACCAAATCCACCTTCAGCCAAAAAATTCGCTTGCGAAAATCCACTTGTGGCAAGTTCTAGTTCGCTGTAAGTGAACCACCTTGGAGGATTCCCAAACACAGGTGCCTTGTGCTGACATATAGAACACAATGGAGGGGGACCAAGAGGGGCATTGCTGCACAAGGAAATTGCTTCCCTCACACTTCTGCTTAAGTTCAAATCAAGCCTGTAATTCAGCATTCCGATATTGGGTTCTCGGTCTAGTTTGGACAAGTTCTCCAACAAAGCTCCATATGAGGACATCAGGGACTTGTCATAGGATCTCTCTGAGCCTTCTGCTTTTGAGAACTCACCACTAGGACTGAGGAAATCTGCGATCCATGGATGGTAATATGAGCTTGTGAAATAAGAACTTGGCTTTTCGCTGTTTGTTGTCTCAGAGTCAGATTCAATCAAGCTCTTGCTCTCTTCAAGAATGAATGGATAGTCTTTCTTTAGGCCTCCACGAATTCCAGAGGGCAAAAATGGTGAAGCCCCAGGCTCTGATGAACTTGACATTGATGTTCTTCCGACATCAGTTATAGTTAGAGGTGACTCTTCATCTGGACTACTTGCAGGTGTCACAGCTGGCCCTCTAATCACATTGGACTCTTCAAACTTGTCTTTCAAGTGCTTTGGAAAAGTTTCTAACTCGGGCGATAAACAGTAGCTCGTTTCGAGTTCCATCTTCGGAGAATTGATGAAATTGAGACGAAGAATCTCTGGCCCTGCTTGCTTCATGACCACAATGTTGCATTGAAGCTCTTCCATGCAGTATCTCTTTTCATATTTCAATTGTCTGCCCAGAGTTTCACAAAACAATGATATGAAAAACAGTACTAAGGGAAGCCTTCTTAGGGAATGAAAGATGCTTATATATAAGAATCCATGCCAAAAACAAAAATTGTTAATTTCTGTATATTACTTATCCAATATAACCCAGGTTGATTGTATTCTCTTGGCTTCAGCGGCAACTACACCGGATGGAGAACTGGAGACGATTTTTACCCTGATCTTTATCTGCAAAGAATAATCCAAAGATGGACAAGGTCATGTTTTGGATTAAACTAAAACAATATAAGAACCAAATTGTGAAAACTAGTTGTTAGACTTGCCTTCTCTGGATCATAAACATCATGGAGTTGAACCACCATCTTAGAGCATGAATCTACGATATCATGCTTCTCATCTGGACTGTTTCCTGAGAAAGATTTGTGCCTAGTGGTGCAATCACTAATGAATCTGGAGAAATCCCATATCCTCTTACCTAAAACCACACAACATTTCCATCCAACATTAACAGGCAGAAAATTGAAGAAAAAATAAATTAAAAGAAAATCACCATACATCTAATGTAAAAATAAAAACTACAACTTGATTATCAGTAAAATACACTCTGGAATCTGGACTACAGAGAAGGAAAAAAATCATCTCAATATTTCAGTTTCATCTAGAGTATTATAATTTACAGAAATTGCTAGGAAACATATCTAGCAGTCATTGTCACTAAACATATCATATCACTATCCTAACTTAACCATGAAACCTAAGACAAATCGCCTCAGGAACCAAGTGTTGAGTTTACGGAGCCTAACTATTATCTTAACAACAGAATCAATACGTGGAGAAAAGCCCATAAGACTTCTAACTGGGTATGGGTTTAATGAGTAGATACCCAATACTGATCCAACTAGGTTTAATGGGACCCTAGTGAGACAGTATATAAGGACATTGGAGGTTATAGTCCCCAATACATCAAATCATTCTACAGACTTTCTCCTCTACCCCCATATGGAGAGAAAGACGCTATTAAGGAAGTCATGAGACTTGACTGAGGAAGACAATAACCCGTTCATCGTTCATCGATCATCGCAGATATTCTGATAAGGTGTTGATTGTTACCGCCATGGATACAGGTATTTATTCCTCATTATTGAATCTTGGTAATAGGCATGAATTGATCCTAGGACTGTGTTCTTCATATTCTACGGTCCCCCCCTCTTCTGATAGTAAAAAATTAGGGCCTCTAAATGTTAACACTACATTGTATTGCCACATACCAATGACACGCTTAAAAGGGTCTCAAACTAAACTGTGCACCCACTAATAAGTAATAATTTAGTGCCAGTAGATTCATTTTCTATTTTTGATGGACTAGTAGATTCATTTTGAGTGCAAGAAAATTTGTCAAGTAAAATAGATTATAGAAACACAACATAACGAACCAAACTTTATGAAACTTTCCAGAACTAATTAAACATCTATGAACTAAAACTGACAAAAATCTTGTCACTGAAAGAGAGAGAGAGAGTGGATTACTTAAGGTGTGAGAAGGAATGACCACCAAGAGCTTGATGCAATCACCAGGATGCACAACATGAGTCAGAGCCCACACAAGAGCCGCCTTTGAAATTTCCTTTGCCGCTCTAACAGCAACCACAACCACCTTCCCATCCAAATCAAAACCACCACCCAACTTATTATTATCACTATCCTTCACACTCTTCTGTTTCATAACTCGTAAAAATAATTCACAAATCACCCCCCCAATAGCAATTCCTCAAACCCCACAACAGTCAAAATTATTCAAAACACGCCCATCTCAAAACTCCTTCCACAGAGACCGTACACCGCCAAAACAAACAAAACCCATCAGCAGAAAGTTACAACCTTAGGTATTATCAATATCAAATATCAACCCAACACAAAGCACAAGAAAAGTAGTACAAGAAGAAATAGAAGGAGCTAGGAGGAGACAGACGAGCACTGTCTCCTAGGTGAGTTAGCTAAACATGTGAATTATAAAGTCCAAAACGCTTTTTTCTTTCTTCTCAACTTTTGAAATATGCCAGCTTTGGGATTAGGACAAAACAATGCAGCAACTTTTTCCAAACACAAGATCGTTTCATTTCATTTTCATTTTCATTTTTTTTTCTCTGCATTTTCGTGGACACATTGGACCTACAATTATTAATGTTATTATATATATTGTGTGTGTGTATATTTGTTCATGAATTTTGTGTGCCAAGAGAGGAGTTTTGTTGTGGGAACGAGGCAGTTGGCCTAAGTTGGACTTACTTGTGTGTTGTTTTGTTGGCATCTTCTCATTTCGGATTTTAGCATAATCGCGAGATGGAAACCGCCAAGAAGGAAAAAAAAGGAACAAAACGACACTAAAGAAACGGATAATGGTGTCTTTTTTATTGATTAAAGGGCACTTGCTCACTTACTATTTATAGTTTGAAGTTTGAAATAAGTAGATCAATGATTGGAGCTGTATTTTCTTTCATCTTTTCTCCACCTTAGAAAAAAAATACTTACTTCTTTTTTCTCTTTTGACTTGAGGAACCCTTAAAAGATTTTGATCTTTTGGGCACTGTTTTCTGGTTCTTGGTTTGGGTAGTACTTTTAAAAACATTTATTTACTTTATTCCTTTAGAAGATCTCGGTAATCAATATGGCCCTTGGAAGATAGTGAAATGAATACTTGATTAATGAGAAAATTGAAAACAAAAATTGAAGGGTCATTTGATTGCGTTATGTTTATCATAATGGAAACGTAAACTCATATGGATAGCAACAACGAATAACATAAAGGAAATAAGATAACTCATTACATAGGTGATATAGATGGGAGATGGGCAACATCAAATGAACGGCTAGGATGACATCTTCTAGTTGCCCAAGAGACAAATAAATATTATTATTTGTTTGTTTTATTTCTTGTCTTATATTCATAAGTAGCTTTTGATTTGACCCTATGATTTATAAATAATAATGAAAAAACAACCTTTACATCTTGGTGTGTTTCTTGTTGTTTATTTTCCCCCCTTTTCCTTTTCCTTTTTTGGCTGTGTAACCTTCATCTTTTTTTTTTTTTTTCTTTATACCAATACAATGATATAATTGATATGCCAATTGTAAATTTAGTATTTAAGTGTAAGAAAAAATTCTCTAATACAATACTATTTGTTGTGTCAAATTTCTCATATGCTATACTTATAGTAAATTTCTTACCAAGTATAGCACAAGAAAAATTTAGCGTTTGATTGCTATTGATTGAAATGTTTACTTTTTCATGTACTCATTGCAATTTTTGTATTTTTTAATTATTTTAAAATAAAAATTTACCTTTACAACTTTCAAAGCTCAGTAATCATGAGAAAAAGTAGATTTAGGATTTTAAATAGCATTATTTATTGGAGTGAAAATGAAAATAACATACCATATCACATTTTTTATGTTAAATATATAATTGATATTAACATTTACATTGAACATAGTCTTAAGTGAATGGTTTTATTATGCTACTTAAAAGTTAGAAAGAAAATTCAAATCGTCAAAAATTGACGACATTTGTCCCTTGGGATGATAGATATTGTTGCCAAGTATTTATCTATACGAGCGTTACAAAGCTAAAAGAGAAAATGACTTTTCTTTTTTTCTTTTTTATCGCCTGGAGAATAATTTCATTAAACTGTAAACAGAATGGCTATAAGGTTTGCTTTGTTCAACTACTTGTACAACATATTTGTTTGCCTGCATCGCCATTAAATTTGTCAGCTTACCTAGAAAAACGACATTTCATTCGTGTTTAATAAGTTTGTAGCTTACCTACAAAACGACATTTCATTTGTGTATAATAAGTTTCTGGGCGTTGAAATGTAAAACGGCAAATTATTCTGGGTTTAGACGATATCTATCTCGAGTTTGGAAGTAACAAACGGTTCCCTCTAAAAAGTTTTCCCTCATCATTTTTGTCTGAAATTTTATTGTAGTTTAAATATAAACGACATATAGATTCTCTCCTAATTTGATGTCGTTTGTGTACCCAACCAGTTTGTCGTTTGCAATTTGTGAAAGGGATCTAAACAAAAACAAAAAAAATTTGTACCATATATTTTGGCGTTAATTAGAAAGAAAGAACATATTTTCGATTATTGCAAATCTATAGCATCAACTTCATTCATAGGCCAATGCATACTTTTTCTCAGAAAATGTATTGCATTGACCAAGAAATGCTGAAAATACCCTCGAAAAAAAAAAAACCAAAATCGCATATAAAAGATAAATAAATAAAAACAATACTACAAAATAAAAAAAGAAACGACATATCGTTCATCAAGAAAAATAAAACGACAATCGTTCTGTGGGAAAGTTTCCCGCCGTTTGGTAGAAGAGGCTCCGATCGCACCTTTAAGCCCAAATTAGAGGTTCCATTCGATGGACACCCATAAGCCCTAACTCTCAACAATCAACAATTCAAGTAATATCGCCATTTTCAAGTTCTCTGGTTCGCCTCCAAACTCCACATTTCAGTTCTATGCCCTAGCTTTATTCTTATGCGGTTCTGAAAGTCACAGCCTTTTGCTTTAATACGGTAAATTGTTCAAACAATTTTTTTTTATTTTTTATTTTTTTGCCCTTTTCAATTCCTCAAGCTTTACGGTAGAGTTAACATAACGGACGGCCGTCCCGGTTATAATTGATTTCATTTTTATTTTTTAAGTTTTTATTTTTTTAAAAATAAAAATATTTTTAAAATAAAACTGACATTTGATGGTGTAATAAAAATAAAAATAATAAAAATAATTTTTTAATTTAATATAAAATGAGAAAAATAAAAATAATTTTTAATCATTATTTTTATTTTTATTTTTTTTAGCAGAGAGAAAGATAAATATTAATATATTTTTTTATACTGAAAATAATTTTTTAATAAAACTACTAAATGTATTTTTAAAAATAATTTCTATCTAAAATTAAAAATATTTTCATTTTTATTTTCATATAAAAAATAAAATTATTTTGAAACAAGTCTAAACGCACTTAATGTATTCTTATACACGGAGACGTTTAGTTTTATGGATTAGAATAATGAGATTAGAACTATTTTTGATTTATGTGTATTTTTTATGAGAGAAAATACTATAACGAACTACAAACTATAATTCGAATCGGAATAGGAATTCCCTAATCAAACAACACAGTAGTCTCACATATATAGTTTACTTCTGTTTATAATTTTAGCTAATATAGAAGAAAATTGAAAATGTAAAAGTTGTTTTTTTTTCCTTTCTTTTTCTGTACTTTTTTCATCTGCTAGCTGAAATGGGTTTTTTTATTTTATTTTATTTTTTCCTCATCTGGTGAGCTGAAAAGGATGGAGTTCTCAGTCAGAGAAGTCAAAATCATTTAAAATAAAATGTTTTTAAATTTTTGTATCAATGATTTTCCTTTATTTATTTGGTCAGAGAATGTTATATCGTTTTTTTTTTTTTTTTTTTAATTAGAATTGGGAATGGCAAGACTTATTTTAGCTATTATACAAGAAAATTGAAAATGCATGCTGTTTTTTAGGGTTAGACTTTTGAAATTAAAATAACATTTTTCTTTGGGTTTAATAATATCTTCTCACAAATTTGTTGGATCTTGCCTCGTTTGTTTAGCTGGAGCTTTTTCCTCCAAGTGATTCAATGGTCATTGATATGTGGGGTGATGAATTCCACTTCTAGTATTGCTGCTGTTGTGGAAGGTTCTTATTCTTGGACTAAACATCTAACCATTGGACCCCTAGTGAGCATTGATCGCCCATTGGTATTTTGGGGTAATGATGTACTTGAGAACCAAACAGGGTGTGATTATCCACTACAACCTTGTCACCCAATAACTTGCTGATCATCCTGTCTTTTTGGGAAGGTTTAGGAGTCGTTGTCTAGTTGTTGATGTGAAGAGTTTAGTTTCAGTACTCAAAAAAGCAAGGAGAAACTCAACCGTAGAGATGATTGATCCTAGCTCTGGTTCACCATGCCTCAAAACTTCATAATCGATAGCGCAGATGATCTTGAGTTGCGCTCACTTTTCATATTGCTACTAATTTCTAGTATTTTTCTTGTTCATTGGAAAAGTTTGCCAAGTACAATGTTTTTTTGTCGACTAAAGAAGTTTCCTAGTTGGTCGATCTAAGCGTGAAAAGTTCATTTTATAGACCGTTAACATAATTTAATCTGATATCTATCTTCGTATAAGATAGCATGTGAATGGTGTAATTCCTTGTACCGAGTAATACTTTGTATCCAACTTGCGTTTCTTCATCAGCATGTAATGCGATTATTACATCTCACTTTTTCATTATATAGGGATTTTCAGCTCTTACTGCGATCTAAGCCAACAAAATTTAAAAGCAACGCTCAGTGATAAACTCAAAATGAAAAAAGACACTGCAAATAAACTTGTAACTCTTCCAACAGATTACGATAAAGTACAGGGTACTAAAATAATATTACTAGGCTCTACTCTTCCAAGCTCTAATATCAGGAATTTTTATTTCTGTCTCTGGCACGATAGAGTTAATCTGGTTTTCCCTTGTTTTTGCTTTCAGACTCTGCCTATCCACTGGTTCTCCTCTTGTACTCTCACTATATGTACATGTATATTATTTGTGTGCGGTCTCTTTTTTTGTATGTGTAAGTCTAGAGATCCAATACTTTGTCGTGTAGTTACAATCATTCTTTGATTACTTTGCTGACTATTATATCTTAACTTTTGATTGTATAGGGCTACACATCTCTTACTATGATTAATTAAGCCAATGGTGATAAATTCAAAGATGAAAACAGGAAAGGTACTTTTCCTTTTAAGTATCTTGGTGTTCCTATTTTTAAAGGTACGCCCAAGATGTGTTCATCTCCGTTCAGTCGCAGATAATGTGGTTAGTAAGCTTGCTTCTTGACCTTCTTTCTACGGCCGGTAGAATTGAGTTGGTGAAGACGGTGATTACTTCCTCTCTTTTGCACTCTTTTATGGTCTATAGTTTGCCAAAGTCTCTTCTATTGGTGGTTGGTAACGCTATGAGAACTTTTATTTGGTCGGGTTCGGTGGAAAATATAAAGATAATTTCTGTTTCTTGGGATAAGATTTGCAGACCTCTTGGCAAAAGTGGTTTGGGTATAAGGAATTTTAGCTCCTAACAAGGGTTGTTTGCACAGCGATGAGGCCTTTTCTTTTTTGAGAAGTTGTTTTGTGAAGGCTGATGGCTCGCCTAAGTCACATATCTAGGTTGTTGGTTGTTAAAAGTTCTAAAGTGAATTTGTCTCCTACAGCATTCACACCCAAGAACCTGTTGGTCGTTCTATCAAATTGGGACGGTTTGAGACGGATCGTCTTGTTGTTTATACGAAGAGTTTGGTTTCGGTTCTCAAAAAAGCAGGGAGAAACTCGAACATAGAGGTGACTGATCCTAGCTCTGGTTCCTCGTGTCCAAAAACTTCATTAACGGTAGAAGCACAAAACAATTGTATGATGTGCGGATGATCTAACGCCAGTCTTGACTTGCGCTCACTTTTCATATTGCTAATAGTTTGATTTCTACTTTCTAAGTATTTTTTGTTGTTCATTGGAAAAGTTTGCCAAGTACAATGTTTTTTGTCGAGTAAAGGAGTTTCATAGTCGGTCGATTTTAGCGTGAAAACTTCATTTTGTAGACCATTAACATAATCTGATGTTTATCCTTGTGCCGAGTAATTCTGTGTATCCAACTAGCGTTTCTTCATCACCATCTAATGCGATTATTAGATCTCACTTTTTCATTATATAGGGCTACCCAGCTCTTCTTACTGCAATTTAAGCCGACAAAATTTAAAAGCTGTCACGCAGTGATAAATTCAAATATGAAAAAAAGGACACTGCAAATAAAATTGTAACTCATGGACATGGTCACCAATTTGATCAATATAGCAGTGGCTACAACATGTTAATTCCTCGGTTAAAAAAAACAATTTTGCTTCTGGTAATAAATCATGCTTTCTATCTACATAATCCATTTTATGAAAGAGAGTGATGTGTATAAGGTTATCAGCCAACAGATGACTAGAGCATTGCCAGTCCAATGACTGCCTGATCTAAGTTGAGGAATCAGGAATTATTTATTTAGATTTTGGAAAAGCTCTGGAAGATGGGCATTGGTCAGCTTAGTCCTCTTGCTGATTTCGTGCTTCTTCTTCTTCGTCTTGGGCTTAGAGGAAATGCCTTGGACTTGCGCCATTGCCCTCCTCTGTGCAGTGTTGGTGGCAGGCTTCATACCATTCTTCTGGAGATCCTTCTCAATGTCGAGCATATCGCGAGGTAATTCAATTCCACGAAACAGCTGTTTAAGGTCGTCGTCCACCTTAATGGGAACTCTGGGGTCATTTGGATATGCAATGTCCTCCTGAGAATCCAAGTTTGATAAAAGCCAGATCTGACCCGCAGCTTTCAAAGACTAGGAAAGAATGGTTCGTTAAGGTTCCAGCGCAAGATAAATTAGCTCCGATATAGAAGATATGTGCATTAGTTACCAGCATAATCACCATCTCATTTTATGAACCTTAACCTAAGCTGAAAGTTCATAGATTAATCATAACATGAAAGAGATGCACAGTCTTCTTTTGTGAATTGACCTCATCAAAAGGATCCCACGAGGTCAAATAACTAAGGGGACCAGAGGGATTCCATTCATTTTTTGCAATAAATCCGATAAAAAAAGGACTCGTTCAAAGGGCTTCTTTACGATGACAAGAATCGTTTGTTCTGATTAATTCAAAACGAGGAAAAGAATGGTGACAACTCAAAGAGTTATCATACATAATACTGAATTTTTTATAAGCTGCTCCAAAAAATGATAACTAATGCTTTTACGTGAAAAAAGAACCACTTGCAATATTAAACATACCTGCAAGTCTTCCATTACAGTTGGGTATGCATCCTTGAGATCAATAACAGCAATGCCCTCTGGAAATTTTCGTACTAAGTAAAGAAGTTGACTTTTATCCTTCAAATCATGTTTGGACTACAGAATAACAGAATCAAACACAAGTCAAACTACCATCCTTAATGAAAAAGATGAGTGGAAAGTTCTTACCGAAGTTCCAAAAAAAAAAATAATAATAATAATAATAACCAAAGAAGCTTCATTCAAATAAGAAAAAGAGTGCAGATAAGATAAATAATAACCTTATAAGAAAAACGCTTTCCATCGTAGTTCACTTTAGGATTTTTCCTTAAACTGTCGAAGACAGTCTTATTTGCATTAGTATCTACATAGCACGCTTCATTTATCTGCTCTGGTGTTAGGGCTTGCCTCGTCTGCAAATACATTAAAACATAGTAAGTGGTACTTCTGGACTGGTCAACTTAAAACCAAAGAGGAATCACAAAATATAAAAATGGCTAAACTGAGCTTTTCATTAATTGAATTACATATATATGGGCACCTAATACATAACTAACTCAGAATTAGTTACGGAGAAGGATCTAAATCGGAAACTAATCTATCCACTTCTTCTGAGATGGTTAACTGAATTACAACTACTCTAACTGTATTAACCATTCCCAAATAGGTCATAACTAGATGCTCTTTATGCCGCCACTACTACAAGTCATAAAATATGAGCAAAAAATTTCCTCAATTTTTTGTTAATCCTAGGTAGAAACTTCATCAGAAGTTAGCAAAAATAACCACAACAATGGCTCAAACATGGGTCCTCCAGATTTCAAAATTACACAGCCTTTTAATCACCTGCAAGTTTCCATAATCATCCTAAAAGGATATATAATTCATCAAGACAAGAAACAAAATTTGGGTTTGAACCTCCAGGAGGAGGTCTATAACACGCTTGATCTGAGCTCCAGCTGGGGATTTTCGAATGCTGTTTATGTGTTGAAGTCTCTCTGTATCAGTAGAAAACTTGACAGCAGGAGGAGGAGGCTTGGAAATTGCAGGAGGCATAGCAGGCGTGACTTTTTGGGTTGGTCTAGCTTTATTAGATGCAGCAATACTGGTGAGAATTGATTGACAACTCTCTTGCTGCTTTTTAAACTTCTCCAATTTTTCTTGCAATGCCATCTGAAAATACAGTTATTATCAACTTAGAACTCCAAATTCATCAAAAACATACGCCCAATTATCAACAACTAAAGCTTAAAGGAGAAAAAAAAAGAGAGTGTACTTTCGTTGAAGATATAAACGATAGTTACTTGGTGTTAACAAGTAAAGCTCAAAAAAACAAGATATTTGGTAATCAATTATTTGCAACTATCCACAACAAATGTTGAACTGCACCAATTTCTTGGTTAACCCCCTCAAAAAACAAAAACAATAACAATAACAAAAACAAAAAACACCCAATTCTTTTTTCTTTTATTCCATGCTAATTCGACCAAATTTATATCTGGAAAAATGGGAATTTTTTGGTACAGATTATAACTAATTTTAAACAGCAATTTCCCACACATGATAAGTCGCTACAATTTTTTCAATCAGATTTGTGTAAAAAAAGAGCAAAATTTTAAACTACCAATAAAGAACAGGCTCAGATTTTCCTACCTTCTCTCAAGTCGAGTAACACCCCAAAGCTAGGTTTTCCCCCTTTTTGTTTCTTGTTTTCCTTACCTGATACCAAAGCACAACGGGCAAAACGATTGTCAGAAGTATACGATTATCAAGAACTCGAAATTGCCTTCTTTAAATCATTCTTTTACTAATATTCGAAAGTGAATTAGAATTGCCGATTGATATGCGATTAATTAGAAGAAAAAGACGAAAACTTTTAAAAGGAAATTTCCATCCAATCCGCGAATTTCTACAGTTCCAAACATGAATATTATCCAGCGATTATAATCAAATCGCGGAAACGTTGCATCCACAATCGCAGGAATGTTGAATCCTTAGAAAATCGTAATCACAAACCAAAACAATCAGTACAAAGCTTCTTCTGAGAGGCCAAGCCGCGAAACCTTACCCTTTTGCCGCGCCTGAGAAAAGACGGCGATGAGAGAGAGAGAGAGAGAGAGAAGCACAGACTTTTGGCTTTTGACTCCAGCGTCGCAATTCCGTCAATTTACAAGCTCCTATGAAGGGTAAAGTAGTAAAATAACAGATTAAAGTTAAAAAACGAACGGTAAAAGTAAAAAGAAAGAGATAAAAAAATAGATTGGAAAAAAAAAAGAAAGAGGAGACATTACCGCAATCAATTACGTGTTGCCACGTGGGCTGAAGTCAGCGCATAATTGACTCTTTTTTTTTTTTTGTCTTTCAAAGATTCCCAAACGGGCCAGTCACGGGCCAGTCAAAAAGGGGGGTTTTTTTTTTTTTTTTTTTTTTTTTTTTTTTTTTCATATAGAAAGAGAACAAAGGGAGTTTTCAAAGTGCGAGTGACGGTCATATTTCTTGGCCGGAGCCGAGACATAGTCGCCGGAGATCCGGTCGCCGTCATGTCGAGGTTGAAGAGGGAAGACTGCAAGAGGACCAAGCACGACCGTGAGTTCTCCAAATGGGAGGTAATTTCTGACTCTCTCTCTCTCTCTCTATTTTCTCTCTGTGCGTGTGTTTTTGGAATTGGGAATCGAGATTTTGAATTACTAATTACAATTTGAGAGTGAAGCGAAATGTCTGTAGTGGTATAATCTTCCAAGTTGAATTCTTTAAGCATGTCGAATGAAAATGAGGAATAGGTTTATGTGGGCAAATCAAATATGTGGCACTTGTATTTTCCTTTTTGTGGTTTTTGATTATTGCAAGGTTAGTGTTGGTGTTTATTATATGTTGCTTGTGTTGATTCTGTACTCAATTTCATTATTTAGCCAATTTCAGAATTACCGAATTTCACAACTGATCTTTTCGGTCCTTATATCGTCTTGTTTATAATAATAAAAAATCATATAAACAACCAGAATCAGGTGATTTTACTCCAAAGTGGTGGAAACGACCGCACTTACTAAACTAAATTCAACGTGTTTGAGTAAGTATTTAGTTTTATATGGTGTTTTCATCATTGGCTTGTTTTCTTTTCTCTATCTGTTTTAGATTCTCATTGGCCCTTCTGATTGGGAAGAGTATTTGCTGGGAAAGGAAGGAGCTGAAAGGTATAGGGTCCATAACCTGCCCAAAAATTCAGGTCCAGGGGTGTATGAACTTGGCATAGCCGTATCTCGTACCGGTTTAGGCCGTGAGATAGGCAAGCTTGACCCAGAACGCATAGTTGTTGTCTACCTTGGACAAGCTGACAATGTGAGGACTCGACTTCAACATTATGGCCGTACTGGTGCTCATTTGGGCAATAGCTGCCCTCCTCAGTGTAAAACAGTCATTCCGCAGAAAGGCCCAGGATTGTTTGAGGAGATACTTTCAAGAGGCTATCCTATTATTTTTAGATGGGCACCTGTGAGTATACTATATATCCCTTATTTGTTCCTTCATATTTCGTGAATGGCTTGAACTCTAGACGTCAAGCAGGCTGATTTATTATACACTAGATATCACAGAGAACGCACATACAACTGCCTTAGAGCTTTAGTTATTTATCAAGTTCTGATTTTATAGGAGAAATAAAGGTCTACTCATCTATTTTAGTTATCCTGTAATATTCATCCAGATACTTGGCCCTGATGGTGTTTATCCATCCAACAATGTGAACTCGGTTTTGGAGATGAAATAGTATTGGAACAGTTCTAATAATAGGCTTTGCAGCAAATTTTAGGTGTTATAATCTTTCTTAAGTCGTTGGAGAAACAAGTGTTTTCTATTTCCATTTGATCGCATTAGGATGGGGTCTAGGCGTCTAGCAAGTGGCTAGTGCCATTATCCTTGTGTACTTAATTTTCTATAACATGATTCTGGACTTATTGTGGAGGGTTCACTGGGAACATAGATTATAGCATGATGCTGGGACTGGTAGTCTACTTAATTTTTTTTTTTTTTTGTTTACTTGATGTTGGGACTGGTGGTGTAGGGGTTAACCAATGAGCAGATACATAGTTGATTGTGATTATTGTTCTTGCGTGGAAATGGAAATTGGAGCTTGCAATTTGGGAAATTATAATATCTCTTTCATATTTATTCGTTGATTGTCAAACAGATGCAAAGCAAAAGCGATGCCTTGAAAACAGAAACAGAGCTACTTAACACATTTGATTACGCATGGAACACGAGCATTAACGGTACACGGCGCCCTGATGATATCCTTAACAAACTGAAGAAGATTTCTTCATCAAACATCCACTTTTCTGATATTGCACGGAAGCTTGTACCTTTTAGTCAGAAGCAAGTGGGTATTAGGATTAAAGCAAGAAAATTTCCTTCCGCAGAGGAAAAAATTGATACTTCTGCTGACGAGGAGAGCCAGAATATCTTTTCTCGGGTTTTCAAGTTTGGCAGGTCACAACCCAAGCTAGTTCTGGATAGAAGTGTCATTGTTCTGGAGGATACTACTATATGTGGGATGGTTTTGGGCCTTGATTCCATCTGTAGAAGACCACCAGTTGAAGGAAGAAAAAGGTGTGCTGAACACAAAGGGATGAGGATAAAAGGGCCAGTTTCGGTTGCCTTGTCGAATAGCAACGTCAACTCACAATCCACTTTCTCTGCACCAAGTTCAAGCCTTCATTCAGAAGAGCTTCAACCAGTTACATTCAACAATGCATCAAGGGAGAGCTTTACTCCTATATGTGGATTCATCTTGGCTGATGGCTCTCCTTGCATCAGTCAGCCGCTTAAAGGAAACAAAAGGTGTCTCGAGCACAAAGGAAGGAAAATTCTTCAACAAACCAATTCTGCCTCAGTGACAAAAGAAAAACTGTATTATCTGCCTGATCCGGTTTCCGAATCCAAATCATCAGAGATTTGCTTCTCTGGAGAAGTACAAGCTCAAGCTTTTGCAAAGAGGTTAAATGCCAACTGTGATACAATATGTGGAGTAGTTTTAGGTGACGGGTTGGTCTGTACAAGGAAGCCTGTTGTGGGAAGAGTAAGGTGTGAGGAACACAAAGGGATAAGGGTGACTAGATTTGCCACCACCAAGTTTGCTGCAGAGAAACAAATCCAAGTTGTGTGAGAAAAGTTGCTGATGCATTACTTGAGGAATATTGCTCCATAGAACATATTTGTGTATGAGAATTGGTGCTCATGGAAGAAAATCATGTGAGCGGAATAGTTTGGTAGGAGGGAAAAGAGGAGGAAATAGATTGGGGAAGCAATTTCAATTCCTTTCAAATATGAAGAGGATGTTTGGTTGGAGGATTCAAATTATGATTTGAATCATGGTTCATGGTTCGTTACAGTATTTTCTATAAAAAAAAAATACACGTAAATCGAAAATAATTTTAATCACATGATTCTAATTCATGAACCAAACGTCTCCGAAGAGATTCGATGAGGGAGAGAGGTGACAGGATAATAAAATGATCTTAAGATTTGTGATTGTTTGGTCGGAGAGATTTTTCAATCTCTACCAATATGGAGAGAATATTCACCTCTTTTTTTAATGTCTTTTTATTTGCTTCTCCTTTTACCACGTAAAGTTTTAGGTCTCACATAGTCTCATAGACATTTTTGTGTAACTTATGTACATTATTTCCTAATTTAATGGTTATTTATTTACGTGTTTTTTTCCTTATATTTCTCCAATCAGGTGGATGTTGTATTCGGGGGGGTTTTTTTTTTTTTTTGAAATGGAAAAATATGTGTACTGCGAGGGGGAAAAAATCGATCTTGTTCGTAAAGAATAAAGATGGTTTTTTTTTTTTTTTTTTTTTTTTTTTTTTTTTTTTTTTTGTAAAAAAAAAAGGGTTTTTTTTTTTTTTTTTTTTTTTTTGTTTATTTCGTTTGGTTTATATATTACGTAAGAAAATCAGGCTTGACACGTGGCACAATGAAGAAAAATACAGCATATTAATAACCGCTCGTGGATTTCATCAGGATCCAAATCTTAAGGGGGAAAAAAAATCAAGCATCTTTAATTCTTCATTCACTATCGCTCGGCTTCAATCGGAGACGGAAATGCCGGCGGGCGAGATCCGGTATCTGCTGCAGCAGGCGTCGCTGGAGACGGCGACGGAGGAGGAGAGCAAAGAGGATGCGTGGGTTTGGATGCGGATAAAGGCGGAGGCCAAACGCGACGCCGAGTCGGAGCCGGCGCTGGCGAGCTACCTCTACTCGACGATCCTTTCTCACCCGTCGCTGGAGCGATCGCTGTCGTTCCATCTGGGGAACAAGCTCTGCTCCTCCACTCTCCTCTCCACGCTCCTCTACGACCTCTTCCTCAACGCCTTCTCCGACCCCTCCCTCTGCTCCGCCGTCGTCGCCGACCTCCGCGCCGCCCACGAGCGCGACCCCGCTTGTGTCTCCTTCTCTCACTGCCTCCTTAACTACAAGGGCTTTTTGGCCTGTCAGGTACTAAATTTTACCTTTTTCATCGAATTATTTCTTCGGTTAATCTTATAATTTTTGTTTTTTTCTTTCGAATTTTATGTTTCGTGTTGTAAAACGTGAAATTATGGCGGATTAAAGCGATGATCATAGGCGATTTCAAAGCTAAAGATATGGATTTTCCGGTTCGTATGGAAACTATTGCTCTGTTTCGTTTTGTAGAAATAAAATTCTAGGGTAGGGTAACGTCGCTGGTATTGGTTGGCACAGTAATAAAGCTTAGATTTTTATCGACAAATCTATTAAATTCTCTTGCTTTTTTAATGTGATAATGATATGATTTTGATATAAGGCGTCACACAATTTTCCTTGATAAAATTAGAAGAATTTTGCTTTGACCTCTATGTGTTTTCATGTTTTTAATTTTTTTCTACATTTCATAATTGAGTTTTGGATATTCAAGAATCTGATAGCAAAGATATAATAGTAATGCGAAGAGATAGACTTTATCTTGCGTTTTATAATCTTTAAATGACTTTCTTAGCAGAATCTTTATTCTCAATCTTTTTTTCCTTTTTTTTTTTTTTTGAATTGAATGTACGGTTGAACTTTTCAATTTTAGGCCCATCGAGTGTCACACAAGTTGTGGACTCAGTCACGGAGGCCACTGGCTCTGGCGCTTCATTCTCGAATAGCAGACGTGTTCGCTGTGGACATACACCCAGCAGCGAAGATCGGAAAAGGGATTCTGTTTGACCACGCGACCGGAGTCGTGGTTGGTGAGACGGCGGTGATCGGGAACAATGTATCAATTTTGCACCACGTCACGCTTGGTGGGACGGGAAAGGTCGGCGGAGATAGGCATCCAAAGATTGGAGATGGGGTTTTGATTGGTGCCGGTGCCACCATTTTAGGGAATGTGAAGATTGGTGATGGGGCCAAGATTGGGGCTGGCTCGGTGGTGCTCATCGATGTGCCTGCGCGGACCACTGCAGTAGGGAACCCAGCCAGGCTGGTCGGAGGGAAGGAACGGCCTTCTAAGCTTGAGGATGTGCCTGGGGAGTCCATGGATCATACGTCGTTTATCTCTGAATGGTCTGACTATATAATCTGATAACTTTTGTTGATGATATAGCTATTAGACCTGCTTTGTGGAATTTTGTTATAAACTAGATGGGGGATAAAAAGGCCCATTAGCAGAAAGAACTTGTTGCCTATGTAATGACTGACATAATGTTTGTCCCTGTGAGTTGTAGTTCACAAGTGTAATTTGTATTGAAAGCAGAGTTGCATTTGCCTGTTGTGGTGAAGTGTACTTCTACTGCTTTTGGGCTCACTTTTACTATTAGAAAGTTCTAAAGACCTGGTACTACCAGGATTCAAAAGTCAAGTGGACCTGATTTCATAAGAGATTCTAGGATGTTACTTCAAAAAAGCAGTGAACATGGGTTGTTTTTTGCTCACTTGTTGGAGATAAACTGGTAGCTTCATCGATTTTTCTCGTTAGAGTATTCAGGAAGTGCAACCCAGCAGATTAGTCTTGCTGGTGGAAGCTCAGCATCAGGATATTGCTCTTTTCTGGTCGCTCTACAATGCTTGTAGCCAAGATCAACTTTGCTGTTCTTTGCATTCTGCTATTTGCACTACAAACTTTATTATTATTATTATTTATTTATTTTTATTTATTTTGGGTGAGCATTTGCAATACAAACGTTACTACTTGTTGAAGTCTGTATCAATGTTATCTGTTTCCCCATGGTTAACCATCAATGGTTTAATGCTTAAGGACAATGTTGGTTCTTCCAAGTTATCGACTAATTGTTTGCCTAATCCTATTTTTGGTCTTGAACTTCTGGGTGAGCTCTAACTTGTCGCAACCAATCATTGCCTTACAAAATTTTAGCGTCGACACATTAATTTGACATTGCATTACAGATGCTCATAACTTTTTAATGTAATGCTAAAATAATGCCCAATACCAATTTTCAGTATTTGAGTGGAAAAATCATTCCCTAATGTAAAGCTATCTTTTATGTTAAATTTGATAAATGCTATAGCTTGTAGTGAAATTCTAAGATTGATTGCCATACTTTGTAGTGAAATTCTAAAATGTTAAGATAAGGGTTTGGATCCAATAATATGACAAATAAAAAGACAAATAAAAAAAGAGGGGAAAAAAAAATCAAACTAAAAAGGCTCTCCCGTGTCGTCCGAGTCTCCTCCAAAATACTCACTGCTCGTTCTCTGCCTCTCCAGTGTACAGTACCGGCATGGCTACTTCTTCTCCGTTATCTCTTCATTGCACAGGAAACTCCACACCATCATCATCATCTTCCCACTTCAAATCCATGACCGTAACCACCGCACATCCTCTCTCTCAGCTCTCTTTCACAGCCACTCGCTTTCTCTCTCTAAAAACTCCTCCCACTCCCTCCTCTTCTCTCCGCGCCTACACCAACAGGCCCGGAGTCCACCGCCGCCACGGTGGTGGGCCCGCAAAGACACATCCAAAGACCCAACCTCTAGAGAGACGCAAGAACAGCCAGCTCCGCGGGATAAATGAACCGAATTTGAGTCGTAGCCAGTTGAACAATCAGAATGAGAGTGACCAATTTCGAAGTTTTCCGCCGAACGTTGATTTGATGGGTTTATGCGAGGAGGGTAAGATCGAAGAGGCGTTGGAGTTCTTGGGTCAAGGCGTCTCTGCTGATTACGAGGTTTTTCGTTCGTTGTTGGATTCCTGTCGGGACAAAAGATCGGTTGAGGTTGGGAAAAGGGTCCATGAGTTTCTGAGGCGCTCGCCGTTTCGCGGCGATGTTGAGTTGAGCAATAAGGTGATGGAAATGTATGGGAAATGCGGGAGTGTGAAAAGTGCACGTAAGGTGTTTGATAGAATGACTGAGAGAAGTCTGAGTTCGTGGCATTTGATGATCAAGGTTTATGCTTTGAATGGACAGGGAGATGATGGGTTGTTGTTGTTTGAGCAAATGAAGAATGTGGGATTGAGTCCTGATAAGGAGACATTTTCGGTGGTTTTGGAAGCTTGCGCTAGTGCGGGAGCTGTGGAAGAAGGGTTGATAATTTTTGAATCCATGGAGAGTGAGTACGGGATTGTGCCGGGGATAGAACATTATTTGCGGGTTGTTGAGGTCCTCGGGGCATCGGGTTACTTGAATGAAGCGGAGGAGTTTATTAAAAAAATGCCATTTGAGCCTCCGGCTGAAGCGTGGGAAGCACTTAGGAATTTCACCCGAACTCATGGAGATCTCGAACTTGAAGACCGTATTGAGGAGTTACTTGTTACTGTTGATCCTTCTAAGGTCAATCCTAACAAAATTCCATTGGCCCAGAGGAAGAGGCATTCGGAAAGTAGCATGATAGAAGAGAAGAGCAGAGTGAGCGAGTATCGGTGTCCAAACCCGTACAAGGAAGAGGTTTATCAGAAACTGAAGGGTCTGAATGGGCAGTTGAGGGAAGCGGGTTACGTGCCTGATACACGATACGTGCTTCATGACATTGATGAGGAAGCGAAAGAGCAGGCCTTGCAGTACCATAGCGAGCGTTTGGCGATTGCGTATGGTCTGATTAGCACTCCACCAAGGACCACTCTTAGAATTATGAAGAATCTCCGGATCTGTGGCGACTGCCACAATGCGATAAAAATCATGTCTAAGATTGTTGGAAGGGAGCTGATTGTTAGGGATAACAAGCGCTTCCATCATTTCAAGGACGGAAAATGCTCGTGCGGGGATTATTGGTAAAGGCATTTCCACGCTAATCCCTCAACTGAGTTCCAAGAGGACTTTTTTGTGCTGCAGAGAGAGAGCAAACTGAGAAGTTTTGGCTTGAACTTAGCCATGTAAGTGAGAACATTTGTAGTTTGTATTTTAAAAACAAAGATCGACTGTTTATTTGTAAATTATTCTTTTACTTTGATTCAATCACCATCTAATATAAACAAGTAAAATAATCATGCATTACCATGGCAACTTGGTAATACTGCTATCGCTAATCTCCTATGATCTAGATTTCTACTTAACCGCGTGTCTACTTTTATAATTATTTGTTTGCTTTTTTGTATTTTGTTTTTTGTTTTTTTTGTTTTTGAGGGGGACTTGGAAGATACAACACAAAAAGGAATGAAAAACATATGTCTTCACATTAGCAATAGATGCCACCAAAATAAACCCAAAAACAAAAAATTGAAATTTCTTTCTTTTTCTTCTCTCTTTTTCACCTGAGAGAGAGAGAGAGACCAGATAATAGCATCTGTACAAGATTTCATCACTCTCAGGTCTTGCTCCTATGAGTTCATTGCAAGAAAGGAAAAATAAACTCATTATTCATTTATAGCAGTAGAAATTTTTATTAGCCTTCCACCTTCTGTATGTACATTGTGTAAGGACTTCTGTCTGCGTACAAATAAATCGTCCTTTATTGAGACCTTGTAATGAGGTATTCTGCTCAATACCCTAGTCTTCAATTATACAGTTCCAAAGAATGGAATTTTCAATTAAGAAAACTCAAATGGTAGAGTTATTAAATCTAGAATTACTTTTCCGAAAGTAAGACAAAGCTTGACTTAACTTCTGCTGGATAGTAGCTCAAAGTAGAACTTTAAAAGAAATTGTTACTGGGACTGAAAAGACGATTGTTGGATATTCCTTTTATTGGTTACCACTTCAACCACAGCTTCATCCCGCGATGGAACTCTTAGGTACGACTTCACAACGTCATAAACTGTGAACCCGATTGCCACAGATGGTACGACCTAAATCAAACAAGCTATTGATCATCATCACGGAAAAGAAGGTATATTGCTATAAACAAAATGAACGGGGTTTAACCACCTTCAAATAATTGATGCTAAGTCCTGAAAATAGTTGTTTCCACCCTTGCTTTTGGGCGATCTGAACGAGGGTTTGCATCGTTCCTCTCACCTCTACACTGTTTGATGGCAAGAACGGTTGAACCTGTTCAAATGGCTTCCATCCGTTACAATCATAATATTGAATATTGAAATATAGTTCCAAGGAGCTTGAACTCGGAAGTACATTACCTGCATTTGCCTCCTGACAACATCAAGCGGGTATGTAAACGTCTGTCCCAATAAACCGGCAACAGATCCGCATGCAAGTTTCACCATAATGTTTTTCTTTTGTTCTTCAGGGACGTGACGTTTCATCTCCTCGTAGAAGTAAAACTTCAAACCAGCATATGGGAAGATTCCATAGAGGGATGGAGCTGACAATTGTGTTCATCATGTGATAAACAGAAGGAATTCAACAAGTCACAAAAACACCCAATGTCAGCACTCATGAGGTAAACAGTTTCAAATCCATACCCACACCGCGGTAGAGACCCCTAATTCCAGCCTCTTTGTAATTCTTGGAGAAACAATGAAGAATTCCCTTGTATACTTGTTCATTGTTCGCTAATGCTTGAACACTCAATTTTGAAGAATCAACAACCTGCACTAATCCACGTGCTAATTATTCTTTGTACGAGGATCAGAGAAAGAGAGACCAAGAAAGGGAGCTAAATCTTTTCTGTCCAATTATTTACCTGATAAGCCAACTTAGTTCGAACTAAATCAAGAGGATAAGTGAAAAGAACAGCCGTTCCTCCAGCAAATGATCCTGCCACAAGATCAAGTCCTGGCCCCCTCCACACATCAGGAAAGGTGTCAATAATCCATCTGCGGTATTGTTCATAGGCCATGTAATGCAATGCTGCGTAGGGAACAATTCTTGCAACACTAGCTCCATTCCCTCTGTACAAAGATCCAAAAGACACATGTTGACTTAAACAGTTTGAAACCAATCTTCAGGAGAATATAAATGACTCGGGGATTCACCTGTAGAAACCTAAAACCCCTTCTGTCTTTGCAATCTTTTTAAACGATCCGAATAGCCCTATGCTTTGAAATTCTGCTTTTCTGGTCTGAGAAACATAATGCATGAGTTCTTCTGGCTTTCGAGAATTATATTCTTGCTCATAAATTTTATCCAACAATCAATTTCATTTCAAGTGCATAAAATATTCAGAACCATTTACTTTAAACCTCAAAACCTTCTTAATCTATAATTTGATTGGATTAATGGAGGAGCATTAACAGGGAATCTTCTCATTGCGATTCTAAATTACATTCATCATGAATAATCATATTTTACTCATTTCTTCAAAATTACCAGTGCTTGACTGTACTTAACCAACTTATAGCAAAATATTTGGGGCACGAAATCAAAAGGAACTTAAATTAACAAACTTGATCTTAATATAACTCATTCTCTAAAGAAAACTACACACTAAAACATTTGCAAACTTGACTTCAATTCAGTTTCAGAACCAATTCTGACAAACATCCACTAAGCAAATCACAAATACAAACACACACAAAAAAAGTTACAGAAATCCAGGAAGCAAAACATAATTGACAAAATCCTCTAAATAATAATAATAATAATAATTGACAATCTCTACAGTGCGCAAAAAAAAAGAACAGACAAACTTCTCAATTCAATGAATGGTGAGGAAAAGCTGAACCTGAAACAAAATCTTGACACGCTCGAGTGGTGCGACGACGGTCTTAGCAAAGCCACCGGCGAGGCCACCGGCCACCAACTCCTTGGCAAACAACGGCATGCCCTCTATTACTCCTTCCATGAACAAACCCATTTCCCCTTCTTCTCTCTTTTTCGCCATTAAAGAATTACTTATTAACACAGAGAAAGAGAGAGAAGGAAAGTGAGAGGGAAGAAAGAATCGAAACGTTTCGGAATAGTATTTAGTATTGTAAGGTGTCCAAAAGTTGTGGCTTTTATATGTTTGGGAGGGTTTCAGAAGACACCATTTGTCTAAACGTTTTGGGGTAGCTGACGAGTTAGAGAAGCCCACGCCTTCCTCAGATTCTTCTTTTATTATTATTTTTTTTTTATTTCTTTTTGTATGAAGAGAATGTCATTATTAGTCCTGAGCTTTGTTGAGGTGTTTCCGGTTCTATTTTATTACCACCAAAAAGGGTAAGAATTCCACGATCAAAACCGTCTATTCAAATCGTTGACTAACTGACTAATCTCAGAAAGCCAAAGGAGACTAAACTTTGTCAACATTAATGGGGTTTGTATTTTTTTGACCGTTCCCCTGAGAAACAATGCCGTGGCCAACTTTGGAATGAATACTGAGATTTAACCCTTTATTTTTTATTCTAGAAAAATTACACCACGTTAGAAATTAATTAGGGTGGAACTAAAATATAACAATTTTTTTAAAAAATATTTTGAGAATATTTAAATTATATAATTACAATATTTTTTATGTTTTGTGCACAAAAAATAGCATGAAATAA
This sequence comes from Morus notabilis, assembly GCF_000414095.1. Classification (NCBI taxonomy): domain Eukaryota; kingdom Viridiplantae; phylum Streptophyta; class Magnoliopsida; order Rosales; family Moraceae; genus Morus; species Morus notabilis. The sequence continues at coordinate 343,288 of NW_010358084.1, read as the reverse complement.
TTCTTATAACGATTTTAATTTTGTGGTTATAGACTTCACTCGACTTCGCTGTAAGGTGTATAATTTAGATCCCACATTTAAATTTTTAAAAAACAACAAATTAAGTTTATGTTGAGCTATTTATAAAATATTTTGAATATAATATTTTAATATGACTAATAAAATTATGCCTTATGTTTAACTAGAAAAAAATCTCAAAAAAAAAAAAAAAATAAAGAAGATAGAATCAAGGTGTCAAAACACTTCAGGCCAGCAAGAATGAGCATCAAGAATTGGATCCTAAGGAATATTATACTTTAGCCAATTGGATAGTTTTCTTCTCATCTTTTTAATGGAAAAAAGTGTAGGATCCTTTCATTAGAATGGAAATGCTTTACTCTTTTTTTGTCTTCTGTGATTGAAAATTTGTAATTTGAAATAGAGATGTCAAAACGGCCCTTCTAATCTTAGGTCCGTGGCGGGTTTGGACCGTGCCTGACACGACCTTATATAGTGCAGGGCCGTGCCAGGGTCGGGCTTGAGGCCATAAGGGCTAGGGCCGGGCCTGGGCCTTGGCCCTTCACGGCCTGGTCCTGGCCCTTATGGTCTCAGGCCCGACCCTGGCACGGCCCTGCACTATGTAAGGCCGTGCCAGGCACGACCCAAACTTCACGGGCCGGCCCTAGCCCTTTTAATTTTATTTCTAATATTTAATTAAAAAATATATATATATCATATGTTCTCAAAAGATGTGATTTTATTGAATTGAGATAATACAAATAAGTACACATAAATGACTACCTCGTTAAAAACCTTGACAAGTAAAACCCGTGGGAACATCGAGACAAAACCTTAGCGAAGGAAAAAAGAGTGCAATATACTAGGATAAGTAAATTACAAAATCTTAGTGCTTTCTAGAAGATTCTGTTATTTCTAAACTTAATCTTAACCTAATTTTCTTGATGCACTTAAGTTTCACTTATGATTAACAATTTTTTTTAAGATTTTTTTTTATAATTTCAAATTTGATGACAAAAAAAAAGTAATATATCATATGGCCCAAAAAATGTGATTTTATTGAAATAATATAAATAATTACAAGAAAATGACTGGTTGACCGGATGGCATAAGTCGGCCAGTTGGCCCTAAAATGCCTCAAATCTCATTAAAATTTCATGTCGCGGGCTTGGGCCTTCACGGGCCTAGGCCGTGCTTGGGCTGCGGGCCTCAAACATGAGGCCTAATCTAGACCCTTTTGGCGTGCCGAGCTGGCCCGGCCCATAATAGTACAAGGCCGGGCCGGGCCGAATTAACCACTGTTGCGGGCTGGACCGGGCCGTTTATGGACGGTCCGACCCAATTAACACCTCTAATATGAAAAATGATAACCCGACTCAATTAACACCTCTAATATAAAAAATGTCGATCCGGCTCAATTAATACCTCTAATTTAAAAAATGTTTGGTAGTCTAAATACGTCTTTGAATTTTGGAGTTTGCAGGGGGATGGGCAGCCAGGGTCCATGTAAAGAAATGAGTGACGTGGAAAGGAAATTTTGCATGGAAATATCATCACAAACAATAATGGCAGGCAATAAATGGTGGCATCAATCAAAATTCATTAAACCATGATATGGATTTGGCGTAGATCTCACTAAGCCTTCATAATTTCTTTCAACTTTATCATCATAATAATAACAGCAATAACAATCATAGTAATAATAACATTAAAAAGAAATCCTCCATGGAGGCCGTAGAGATTGCAGAAATATGGTATGCTAGTTGAAAAGATTAGCTTCACTTATTTATTTGTTTGGTGAGTAAAGAAAGGAGCATTTATGAAGAATATTCTATGCAATCCCGAGAAACAAAGAATAGTAGATCAAAGCTAATAGAGCCTAGGTCTGACACCAAATTAAGGATCCATTTAGTGTACTCGTTTAAGTAGTCATTCTGATTTATTGACTGGAACTTTATGAGAGAAGAAATTTTTTAAATATAAATTCTTTATAAGATAAAAAAACACTGTAGCGGAATCAAAATCACAGATTCAAGTATATATATCAAATGGGCCCTAATAGTTTCTAAACTAGATGATCAAATTCCAAAAATTCTGGCTTCTCCAATTTCATGTCCAAACAATCTATTATAATCCTGGTTAGGAATCATGTTGGCTGAGACATCTTAGTAGACGTTTGATTCATGGATTCAGAATCATGATTCAGAACTATTCTCGTTTTACGTGTGTTTTGTGAAAGAAAAACACCGTAAAAAACCATGAATCATGATTCAGAATCAGAGACGAATACAATAAACAAACATCCCTTTAAATATAATGTCTTAAATTTGAAGGTAAATTAGTTGATAGTCAGATCACAAGATAAAGGGCAAAGGCAAACTCATCAAGAAATGATTTCCCGAAGCCTCGAAATGTCCTGAATTGTTCCCATTAACTTTGAGGTGAGTTGCTGAAACTGATTTCTTCAGCAGTCGTGTTGATGAGGTGAAGAAGGATCTTCTCAAGCTCTTCCCCGTTGCTCCATTCATGGATTTCAGCATTGATTGGCGTTTGGTTGCTGCAAATGCGCTTCCACAGAGGATAGTTCTTCCTTGGCATGACATGGTCTCCCTCGGCAAGCCTCAGCGTCGGGCAGAAGTCACCACCCCCATCTCCAAGGTAGATAAATCTTCTCCTCCCATTTTCAGAATCAGAAGCCCGTATTTGGTCGATCACAAGACCCTAAGATGACATTCGATTCATGGTTAGCATACGGTTTCCATTGAAGAAAGGAAATCCACTAGAGAGAAGAAAATTAAACTCTTTTGCCGTTTAAAAGGGACCAAAATCTAAGTTGCAGAAGTGACTATAACTGAAGTAGAAATAGACAATATGTCTCTTCAAGTAGCAAATTTTCTAGCCTATAGTTAGCCGTCTAACTGATAGTAACAAACAAAGGATATTTACTTGTTAATTGGTTTTTTTCTTAGAATTTTCTATATCACCTTGATACAATTGTCAGTAACTGGCAATTTCTCTTACGGCTCTCTGCATATTCAAAGTCTAGCTAGAAAGTAGAAACATTTACAATTGGAAGCAGATAGGAAAGTTGATGATAGAATTTCGCATACTGTCTTTGGTCACTTTTTTACTCTGGCTCTTAAGACAGGGCTTGACAATCAAGCCCTTCCTATATAAATTCTCTCCCTTTGAACTAAACCAGACATTGGTGTTCTACATAATTCAATCACCCTACTAAGCATTTTAAGATATAGAAATTCATAACGAGTTACAACGCTAGAATATTCAAATTTGTTGAACCAAAACCGATAACATCTACACAAAACACAATAGTTGATACTCGTGCTAAGAAATACCTTGCACATATTTGGAGGGCACAGATTGCAACCATGAGGCGAGCTTAAATCATGATAAGGCACAATTCTAAGCCTTCTATCCTCATCTACAAAGGTCGGGTTCGTGGTGATATGCGAAAAGCATCCCGACACATCATGACGTTCCAATATTTTCTCGATAAAAAACTTGTTTGCATCGCTGATGATCCGAAGATCACATCTGAAATCATCAAATTGTGTTTCATAATCTTTGGTCTCCATCCTTATTAACAGTCATCAAGGGCCCTTTTGGAATGTATACTCAAAATATTATTTGGGTTCATTGACGAGAACTTTGTGGAAAAGAAATTTTAGAATTCAAACTCTTTATGAGATAAAAAATACTGTAGCAGAATCATAATTTGAGTTTGAGTATAGGTTCCAAACAACCCCAAAACTTAAACAAGCCATAACTAATAGTAACTAAGTCCAGGAAGTCACCCAAGGGAATGTGCTGATTTAATGGCTGCAATAATACTGGGATGAATTGGGGCACTTTGCAGGCACCTGGCAATGTCCGAAGGTGTTTTTCCTTGGGAATGAAGCTCCATCATCATCCTATCCTACATATTCATAGTAAACCAAACCATATGAATCTATTTCCAGCACAAAGAAAAAAAAACTACAAAAAATAAATCTATACCAATCTATCAAATATATATTTTAAAATTTAATTTAATATACAAATCTATCTTTTATTTCGGTCAATAATTGATTTTGACTTTTAAAATGACCAAATCATCTTTAAGAAAAAGAGAGAAACTAAAACTAAAACTTTCTAACACTACAAAAAATAAAAAATAAAAACACAAAAAAAAATCCATTTTAATGGTATTTTGGATTTGTTAAGGTTAAAATCGTAAATTTAAAATTTTTTTTAGTTTTTTTTTTCCTTTTTTTATTTTTAATTTAAGATATTTTAAGTATTTAAAATTAAAAATTGACTGTAAAAATGTATAAATTTAAGTATTAAATCTAATTTAAAGATATACATTTAATAAAATTAAAAATTAAAGATATAATTTTTAAATAAACTCAAAATACTAAATATTTCAAAAATCTATGATCAATGTAAGAAAGACTCATATATGCAAAGTTCTCTAACAATCAAAAATCATGATTCTTATGCATACCATTTTCTTTTGAAATAAAATTAGTTAAAGTTTAGGACTATTTTCTAGCTCAGCTTTAAGTTTAGGACTTTATTGGTTCATGATTAGGAGCCAATCAAGCCAAAACTGAAAAGAAAATAAAAAGGAAGAAAAAAAAAAAGAAAAATAGAACACTTTTAAGTCTTTAGCATGTACTATCCTAACTGCAATCACAACAACTTTGCAAAGTTTACGCTGAATGTTCTCTTCTTTCACGTTAAAAGAAGGAAAAGGAAAAAGGGTACATAAATTTCTCACTTCTTCTAACAAAAAAAAAAAAAAACATGAATTTGCACAGACCATTAGAGAGTTCCAAGGCATGGTGGAGCGAAGCTCGCTGAACAGCTGGGCCAGACCCATCTCTGTGACCACCCAATTATCGCTGTCGCCGTCGAGTATTGTCCGATCAAAGTCAAAAACCACAACTGTTCCCGCCATGGCCTTCGCCGGAGGTGGCTTTCCGGCGACTGATAACCGGTTCCTCGACGATCCAGAAAGCGGTTTCCTGATTGAAAATGTTGGGTGTCCCCAGAGGGGTCGACGATTGACCCTCCCGGCAAAACTTGAGAGAAGAGGAAAGTGGTTCGACTTTGGCTGCCTATGGGAATTAACCTGTAGTACATGGGTGCATTTGTTTACGTGGAACTCGGTGATTTGACATTTGACAGCAAGTTTTTGTAAGGAGTTCAGATCTGTTTCTTCACTCATTTTATATGAGAATTTTTTATTATAATAAAAAAATTAAATGTAATTATTTTTAAAAATTTTTTATTATAATAAATTTTAAATTTTAAATTTAAATCGATAAAATGAACGAGACCATCATCACTATTTAAAAATTTAGCTACATAAATTAAAATAAAATATTTAAAATATTTAAATAATTATTTATTATATCATCACTATTTAGAAAGATAACAATTAAAACAGAAAAAATAATCATAATTAAAAAAATGACCAATTAGAAGAATATTAGTTACATATACGTCTTAAGATTAACATTACTCCGTCACAAGCGAAAAATTTAAATTCTACATATTAAAGTAAAAAAAACAAAAGAATGCCTTAGAGAATTTGGTACATCAGTGATTTAATCAAATATTTAGCAAGATCAATAACAAATAACCAAACTGACATCAACGATTTACCATAATTACTTAAGAAAAAAGCTGATAAATTAACTTAAAGACATTTTTTAAAGATTTTTTACAGTAAGGGCTCTTATGGATAGTGCATGTTTATTTTTTAAAAGTGACGGTGCATACTTCTAATCATTAGATTTAATTAAAATCACTTAAAAAAACTTCTTCTAATATAAATTTAACGATTGAAAAATAAATACTTATATAAAATGATAGCATCTAATATAAAAACAAATTCAATAGATGGAGGTGATTCTTCCAACTAAATAAATTCACTGTCTGAATTAAAGGCATAAGAAGCTAATCTTAGTCCCTGAAAATAAAGACAATTAACTAGATAATCATATAAAATAAAATAAACCAAAGTCATTATGACCAAAATCTCGCTTTTGGAGAACCCTAATTATCGTCAGTGCATTTACTCTACAAAGTGAATATCCAACATCTAGCGACCAATGTAAACTCAAACTTAAGTAGATAAGTCATACGTGGATCATAAAAAATATAAACACAAAAAAAAAAAAAAAAAAAAAAAAAAAAAAAAAAAAAAAAAAACTTTTCTGCCCTATCTAGTATCTTGTTTCCACAAGGTTAGCCAATTTTGACTTCATTGGTACCGAGAGAAATGCTAAATGAACTGATCCAGCCACTAGTTAGTGCATAATCTAGAGATGTCAATTGAGTTTGGGCTGTCCATCCAGCAGGATGAGTCATGACCAAGCAGGATGACACGGCATGAGATAATAATAAGTTAGATTAAGCACGATATGAGGTGGTGGGCTGTGTCAGGCTCATAATTTTTAATACGTGGGCTTGGTACGGCATAACAACTAATACGGGCATGATACAAGCACGACATGACTTATTAAGTATGATGGGCTGATGGACTGAGAAGATAATATAATTTTTCCTTTTTATTAATAATTTTTGTTATTGTTACATATCTCTAAACAAATATAAAAATTATTGTTACAAATAATTTTTCGCTAATATTAATTTGTTATCTTTTTATGTTAGTTGTCTCATCTTCTCAGTATTAATTTAAATAAAATGAATATTTTATTTATAAATTAGTATTTATGATAATGATGACATTAAGATTTTTTTTTTGGTCTAGTAATAGAATATAAAATTATATTTTTATTTGAATTATATTTTATTTGAAAACTGTTCAAAAAAAAGTTTTAAATTGGGCCTGAGACCATAGGTCAAGTCGGGCTTGTGATTTTGAATTTTGAGCTGGTATGAGCACGGTATAAAATTTTAATGGATCAGGCTAAACACGATACGAAACACATGAATGTTAGATTTTGATTGCAGTGATTTGACATTTAAGAGCTTATTTTTGTAAGGAGTTCAGATCTGTTGTTCTCATTTTTTTGTCTTCCGTTTCTTCACTAATTATTTATCATATCATATGTATTTAGAATTCTGACCACATAAATAAAAATAAAATATTAAAAGTACTTAAATAATTTATAAGGTGTCAAAATTTAATTAGAAAAATAACCACTGAAATAAAAAAATAATCATAATTAAAAAAAAGGCGGATAAGAAGAATATTGGTTACATGAACGTCTTAAGATTAATATTACTTCGTCACAAGGCGTGAAGTTTAAATCCTACATATTAAAGTAAAAAAAAAAAAAATGCCTTAGAGAATTTGGTAAATCAATGATGAATTAATCGAGTATTTAGCAAGATCAATAACTAATAACCACAAATCAATCAACGATTTACCAAAGTCACTTAAGAAAAAAGCTGGTAAATTAACTTAAAAGACATATTTTAAGGATTTTTACAGTAAGGCCTCCTATGAATAGTGCGTGTTTATTTTTTTAAAAGTGATAGTGCATATTTCTAATTATTAGATTTGATTAAAATCACTTAAAAAAAACTTCTCAATAATAGATAACTTTTAATATAAATTTGACGGCTGAAAAACAAAGACCTATTAGTATTTCATTTCACGAGATCTAACTATAAAAATCTCTCTTATCTTTTTAAATGAAAAATCTGTTATTCTCTATAAAATCATAGCATCTAATATAAAAACAAATTCAATAGATGGAAGTGATTCTTCCAACTAAATAAATTCACTGTCTGAATTAAAGGCATAAGAAGCTAATCTTACTCCCTGGAAATAAAGACAATTAACTAGATAATCATATAAAATAAAATAAACCAAAGTCATTACGACCAAAATCTCTCTTTTGGAGAACCCTAATTATCGTCAGTGCATTAACTCGACAAAGCGAATATCCAACATCTAGCGACCAATGAAAACTCTAACTTTAGTGGATAAGTCATGCGTGGATCATTTAAAAAAAAAACAAACTTTTCTGCCCTATCTAGTATCTTGTTTCCACAAGGTTAGCCAATTTTGACTTCATTGGTACCGAGAGAAGTGCTAAATGAACTGTTCCAGTCACTAGCTAGTGCATAAGCTAGAGATGTCAATTGGATTTGGGCCGCTCATCAAGTACGATGACATGAGATAATAATAAGTTGGACTAAGCACGACATGAGGCGATATGAGGTGGTGGGCTGTGTCGGGTTTATAAATTTTGACATGTGGGTCTGGCACGACACTGCACAACAACAAGCACGAGCACGACACAAGTATGACACGACCTATTAAGCACGATGGGCCGGCAAGACAAATATAAGTTTTTTCTTTTTGTTAATAATTTTCGTTATTATTACATATCTCTAAACAAATATAAAAATTATTGTTACAAATAATTTTTCGTTAATTTTAATTTGTTATCCCTTTATATTAGTTGTCTCCTATTCTCAGTATTAATTTAAATAAAATGAAAATTTTATTTATAAATTAGTACTTATAATAATGATGACATCAAGTTTTTTTTTTTGTCTAGTAATAGAATATAAAATTATATTTTTATTTGAATTATATTTTATTTAAAAACTGTTAAAAAAATTAGATTTAAATGACTCAATGGTTCAATAGACCGACTTAAAGATCTATTATGCCAAGATAAAGGTACAAGTGCAGTACGAGCATGAGCATGAATGGGCCTGAGATCATGGGTCAGGCTAGGTCTGTAATTTTAAATTTTGAGCTAATACGAACACGGTATAAAGGTTTAGTAGGCCATGCCAAAAACAACACAAAACACGTATAAACTAACTAATTCTGGGCCGAATTGACGGACACAATTGACATCTCTAAATTCTCTGCCATTGATTGCTTTTCGGGCAACATATCATTTACTCGCGTCATTTGCATATATATGCATTTAACACTCTTCTTGTACCGACTTTAGATTAGTGTTTTATTTGGGAAAGTTGTATGTGCTTTGCTGTTGATAAAGAGTGACATTAGAGACATTAACAAATGACTTGATTATGATCCTGTTTATTTCATTGATTCAAGTTTAAAATTTAAGTTTTGTTACAGTAAAATTTTTTAAAAATAATCACATTTAACTTTGTTATTACAATAAAAAACTCTCATATAAAATCATATCTTAACTCAAATTAAAAATTTAAATTAACGAACTAAACAGCATTTAAATGTCCTTTAAGAGGGAAAAAAAAGACTTGTTAAGTGATGTTCTATTATCAACCCTCTTATTCAGAAGGACAATGAAGACATTCATCAAACGACAATTTATCCTAGTATTCTGCAGGAAAACAGCTTTAATGCGGGAAGTGAAAACAGAAAAGAACTGAAAAGTGAAAGGTGTGAAAACGAGTAGAGTGATTGGCGGAGAGAGAAAGTAAAAAAGATAGTAAAGATTTGGCAGGGGTAGAAAAGTGAACACGGTGAAGATTTTAGAGAATAAAAAAAGTTGACATTACATGTAAGAAAGAGCAAATGGATCAGATAAATAATTGCCAAAGTACTCGTTTTTATTTTTTTATTTTCCTTCTCTTATTTTAAAGGACATGAAAGAAAAATGTTATCATTTCTACCATTTTTCATTTTTTTTCTCTAAACGGAGAAATTTCATTCAAAAATTAAGTTGATATAAACTGTAATCTCATATTTACACATCATTCATCTTTCTTAATAGATTTAGTCTTTATCCGTGGTTAAATATTCTTATATTTGGTGATCATTTGTGACCATTTCTCTTTTGTTTCCTTCCATTCATATCGAATGGAATGTAAAAAACAAACAACCGTTTTGTGATTTCTGTCGTTTATAACCTTTTAATTTTTTTTTAACTAAAACAGCTTGGTGGCAACTCGAGACACTTCCAAGAGTGGATGATAAAGTACCACCAGAAATAGGTTAACACGACCCATTTATCATTCATTTTATAAATGGGTTGACACGACAAGTTTATGACATATTTAATAAACGAGTTATTCGTGTCGTGTCGTGTCAACCCGTCAATATACATGTCGTGTTCGGGTTTTATATTTTGACACGATTAATAAACGGGTCGTGTTCGTGTCAGACTTATTCGTATCAACTAAGTGGGTCAACAGACACGAACACAACCTGCTAACCCGAATTGCCACCCCTACATCTTGGTGGTAACTCGAGACACTTCCAAAGCCAGTTGACTCTCAAAGCTGAAGCTAAGACAAACGAGTCATTCACTTCCCATTTGGCTTCACTGTAAATTTTCTTTCAAATGGGGTCCAGCCAAATTTCTAAAATCCGCCTAATTAACATCACTACTCCATTATTTGAACATGAATAGGCGGGCAGTGTAAGGTGTAACACCTAACAAAAGCATTCCTTTTCGCTTATTGAGCCCTTATTTGCAAAGTTTTTTTGACGTTACCGGCAAGAAAAAGGGAAATAAAAGTAATGGAAAGAGACATATTAGGAGCATTTCACGTGTGCTATATAGAGATATGGGAACAAAATACCTGCTATTATTACTACAAGATCTGCTAGCATTAATTTTGGTAATGCACTCAGATCTGCAACAAAATTCTCACTCTGCCATATAGTTAGGTCTCTATTTAGCTAAAAATATAAAGATAATAATAGTACTAATGATAGTATGATAATAATAACAAGATCTTTCTTACCAGCTCAGTGTTGGTTTTATAAATCGAGAAAATCTTAATGATTTCTTATTTTATTCTTTCTTAGTTTTGTTTGCCTTTCATCTTTTGGTTGCTTTTCTGCTAAATGTTTTTGACTTTTATGCTTTAGGATTGAAACATTTTTTCTTCTTTTTTTTTTTAAATAAATAAAACTTTGCTTATTCAATATATATATATATGTATATATATAATTGTAAAGAAAAGAATTTGGTGCTAGAATTAAAATAAGACATGGAATGTAGTTGTTGGCAATGCAATGAGCACGCCAAAACAGGTTCAAGGAATTTTTTTTTTTTTTTTTTTTTTGTTCTGGTCAGATGTATCCAATTGGTTTAAATTGTTTTTGATTAGTTTAATGAATTGGGCACTGATTTGATTACGCATACAATTAATGTGGCATAAACAAGTTGAGAAGCATAGGCCACATACAAGTGATTATCACGAATGACTTTTAAGGTCCCTTTAGAGAAAGCTTTTTATATAAAAATTGATGAAAATGGGTTTGTGGGGGTTGTTTGTATATATTATTCAATTGATATGTATTGTAGACATGTAGACATGTTTATATTTTTGAGTTAAAAGGACAGCAAAGCAAATAGTGAATTGATTGATCTCAAATCTCAATAGATGAATAGATGTTTCAACAAAAATAACAAATATAAAAATTAAAACCACTTTATGGTCATTTTCATAAAACTTGATTGAAATTAAAGTCATCTTCTTTGCATGATTTATATTGTATGGGGTTTTGAAGAAGTCTATAGAAGGATGTGCTAAATTTGTTAGTGCATTAAATACTATTATACTAGTTTACCACCAAAAAAAAAAAAAAACTAAAAAACTATCATACTAGCAACCCTCTACAATTTAACCCATTTAAATACTTGATTCTAAAATATACTCCTTTTCCTTTATTACACTATTCCCCATCATGAATGATCAAGATCTATTTCTTTCCGTGCCTAAACAATCAATAATCCAAAGGGGAAAAAGAAATAGAAAAAAGAAAACAATAAATATGAAAACTTTTCCATAATTATACCAAAATGGTGGTAAGTTAATAGTTAGGTGAAGACAGCAAGGGCGAACAAAATCCCAACACAGAAAATAAAAAGTGATATTAGAAACATATTTATATTAATGTATGTATATATATAATGACAAAACCATGATTAGTGGTGGTATATGATTAATCATTGAGTCAAATGAACGGCAAGCAACCCACAATTTTGTTACTTCAAAGGACCATACAAAATGGAAAATACATGTCATTCTCAAAAAAAAAAAAAAAAAAAAAAAAAAAGAGAGAGAGATGGGCCCACATGAGTAATTTAGGACCCACCAAAAAGAGCATCCAATGACAGGTGTACACATTGACAGAGCACCAACAAACACTTTTAGTCAAACCCAAATGATAGGAGGCCGTGCCACTCATCATTCCCATTCGGTCAAATTTCGGATCCCCAAAAAAGAAAAAAAATTTACACGAGGCCAAAAACCAATACAAAAAAATGGACACCCACATAAAAACGTCGACGTTTTACAGACAACGACGTCGTTTTTCTTCATTGGAGGGATTAGACGGCGGTTAAAAGTTAGTTTGTGACGACTCTGAAGAGTAGAGCGTCGGTGGTGGTTAACCGCTGGTTAGTTTCTCAGTTTAGAGAGAGCGAGAGAGAGGAGAGAGAGAGAGAATCGCTTCGTATATAAGCCATCGAAGCTGAAGGCCAACTTTTTCTTTGGGGGAGAGAGAGAGAAAGAGACGAGGGAGTTCTAGAGAGAGAGAGAGAGTGGAGAGAGAGGGAAAGGGGGCTCTTGGCTTCGGGACTTTAAAGAGGCACAGGAGCTGCGGCCATGGCTGACTCTAACGATTTCGTTTCTGTTGATATGGAGAAGATCTATCTCGGTGGAAAGGTAAAGGTTTTGGCTTTTTATTGATTTATTTATTTTCATTTTTGTTTCTTCTCTTCCTTACAGATTTTGTTCTGAAGATTTATCAATCTGAAGCTTATTATTATAATTATTTTGCATTCGGTTCAAATAATCGGTTTTCAAAAATCGAAACTTTTAGGTTAATGAGGTTTTATGCTGATAATCGATAGAAACAGAGAGAGCTTTCACGAATTTTTTTTTAATTTTCTGAAAGTGTTCGAATGGTTTTTTGGTCGATTTTTTAGTTTGGGATATGGAAGATTTGAAAATGGTAAACGCTAGATTTGTACATGCCTTATTTTCGAATTTAGTTTTCTTTTTCCCCGTTTTAGCATTTCAGAAAAAAACGAAGCTTTCCGTTTATGAATGAAACCTTTTTTAGTCAATAATACAAGTTTTATCATTTTTTTGCGCTCTGTTTTGCCAAAATAAAGCTGTCTTTCCGGTCTTCCTTCATTATATGTTTTCTGTAATCTAATTCCTTCAGGTCCGGGACCCTTTATGTAAAGCTTTCAAATTTCAGTTTCGGTCATTTTTTTTTGCCAATTGTTTGAAACTCTTTGACTCTTTGTGAGCTTTTTTGGGTGTTGATATGGGTTGCGAAATGGGATGCTGTTTATTTCTTTCCATTTTCTTAGTTTCCATTGTTGGCAAGTTTTTATTGTTTTCCGTTCTTATTTTCTGATTCTTTCCTTCATGGATGATTCACTTTGTGGGAAAGAAATTGGATTCTCCGCTGGATCCATTTCGAAGTTTACTGCCCATGAGGAAATAATTAAAAAATGCATCTTTCTTCATTGGTTATCTTGTTTTCTTTTTATGTTATTGACTGGCCGAGTTGTTACTCCGTCTTACCATTTGTTTTGTTTCCTTGTTTTATTGATAATTTTTACCAGTTTAAAACCTTAAAGAAAATGTCTTTTTGTGTATGTAAGATTCCTTGCGTCTCTTTTTAAGTATAACCAAGTCTCTTTTCCTTTTTCCTTTATCCTTATCCAGAAAAAAACGAAAAAATTTCTGCAATAATTGAAATCTGGACTGTTTCATCTATCTTTTTAAAAGTCATATGACAAAAAAAAAAAGTGTCAAGTTTCTTTTAAGTTGCCTTAAAAGGGGCAAGTGCACATGTGAAGTCCCAGGGAGAATAAATCTTGAAGAAAGGTGCTGGATATTAGCCCTTACTTGGAGGCTAGGAATATGGTGTACGTGTAGTAGATTTTTCTATCAAGGCTATTTCTCCTAAAAGCACCACATTATCCAAGAATCCCAGATATATTAACATATTACTAAGAAGAATACAATGGTAGTCAAACCGTTATTTGATTTTGATATTTTCGTGGATGTGTAGTTGTGTCTTCTGCTCATGCATTTTTTTTTTTCCTTCAGTTTCTCATACGTTGATGAATTTCTTGTCTGTCACTCACGTAACCTTTCATTGACAGGAACATATAATACAAACCGGCCGTGGCAATGTGTCTGTTATCATCTATGGGGACCAAGACAAGCCCGCACTTATTACTTATCCTGATTTAGCTTTAAACCGTAAGTGCACTAGTTTTAATTTGGTTGGTATTGTTCATGATGCTTATTTTTTGGGTCGTATCAGATATTAAAAGTTCACCAACACATATACGTTCTTTATTTGCTAAGACTATCTGACAATCAAGCAAAACTTAATCTTCTCTAAATTATTTGAGCAGATATGTCTTGTTTCCAAGGATTATTTTTTTGTCCTGAAGCATCTTCTTTGCTGCTCCACAACTTCTGTATATACCATATCAGTCCTCCTGGCCATGAGGTCAGTAAGTTTTTTGGTTTGAGTGCGCTTATCTGACTCGGCTATCCTTAATGTTGGAATGTTTTGTTCCTCAGAACCATTGTATAACTGAATACTGTTATTAACAAAGTTCCTTCTTTGGCACTTCCGCAAGAGTTCTTGCAGTTGGGAGCTGCTCCAATTTGCCCAGATGATCCTGTGCCTTCTGTTGATGATTTAGCAGACCAGATTGTTGAAGTTCTCAACTTTTTTGGGTAATTCATTATGATTTTTCCCCCTGGGATCTTTTAATATTAAATAACTTTTTCACTAATAATTGTGAGACCGAGAAAATATGTAACGCTGTATTGAACATTTCACTATTAGTGTTAATAGTTATGACGAGCGGAAATAGAAGGGATTCTCCCCCTTTAAATAACATCTAAGAATCGCTATAACTTATTTTGTGATTCTTTCGTCATACCCTTCAGGCTTGGTGCAGTTATGTGTATGGGAGTAACAGCGGGTGCCTATATCCTTACCTTATTTGCTGTAAGTTTCCTCTGGAGTATTCTTATTCTGTGTTCTTTTCTGATTCCAAACAAAATTTACTAATTAATGTTTCTGTGTCACAGATGAAATATAGAGAGCGTGTTCTTGGTTTGATACTTGTATCTCCTCTATGCAAAGCACCCTCTTGGTCGGAATGGATTTATAATAAGGTTTTTACCCCTGAGCCTAGTTGTTAGCCTTATCAAACTTCTGTTTTTGTCATTTTTCTTATATGAAATAACGTTATCAAACTTGCAATATGCAGGTGATGTCAAATTTGCTATATTTTTATGGCATGTGTGGTTTGCTAAAAGAGTGTTTGCTCCAACGGTATTTCAGTAAGGTACTTTTTTTTTCCAGCCTGCTCCTTTCCTTTATTTCCTCTTCTGTTTGTTGGTTGATGATGGATAAAGGATGATTTATATCGTACAGGAGGTTCGGGGTAATGCAGAAGTTCCAGAATCCGATATAGTTCAAGCATGCAGAAAGGTTAGTGCTTGAGTTAATCATTTCTCCAAAATATTCAAAAACAAAAACCTGCACCGCACACTTGCAAAGACACATTTACTTAAAGTAGTAGGATTTGAAGGATGAATCTAGTTTAATTCTGTGACTTCTTTCCTTGTTCAGTTGCTGGAAGAGAGGCAGGGCGTAAATGTTTTGCGTTTTCTTCAAGCAATTAATGGGTAATATACTACGCAGATTTTCATTCATTCTGTGTGATTTTATTTCATATTTTGGGTTTGCAATTGGTATATTGCGTTTACATATTGCTATATCTCTTTTCTTTGTCTGCTTGCAGGAGACGTGACATTACAGAGGGCTTGAAGAGTCTAAAATGTCGCACACTTATTTTCATCGGGGATAGCTCCCCTTTTCATTCTGAGGCTCTTTACATGACAGCAAAATTAGATAGGAGATATAGCGCCTTAGTAGAGGTATGTTTAGTTGACCAAATATTCTGATTGGGATAAAATAAATGAATGTAGAAGTGGCATTTTTCCAACGGAGAATGTGATGCTGGTGCAGGTTCAGGCTTGTGGCTCGATGGTGACAGAGGAGCAGCCACATGCAATGCTTATACCAATGGAGTATTTCTTCATGGGCTATGGTTTGTATAGGCCTTGCCAGTTCAGTGACAGCCCAAGGAGCCCACTCAGCCCATCCTGCATCTCTCCGGAGCTCCTCTCTCCAGAGAGCATGGGATTAAAGCTCAAACCGATAAAGACCCGCGTCACACTTGAGGTTTAATGCGGAAGACAGGTAGAGGTGCAAATATGATAACCTTTTGTGATTCAGAAAAACAACCAATCGTGCTTCATTTTCTTTTTGTTCATTGATTTTTTGATTATTTAAGAAGGGTAGAAGTCGTTGGAGGAGGGGTTGTTGATAAGAAGAGGAGAATTAAAAGGGATATATATATATATATTTATTTATATGTTATACAGTTAGGGAGGATGCTTACATTCATTCATTTGTAGTCAGTCATAAAGGGTATCATTTGAGCCATCTGTAAAGTATAAAAATGGACAGAGAAATATGTTTATGATGACGAAAAATCAATAATAGAGAGGAACTCCCCCAATTATTTTGAAGACTTCCTGTCCGTATTCTTTCATCTCTCTCTCTCTGTGAACTGCCATTTGCATTGGATCACTTTTTGTTGCCAACTTAACTGCGGAACTCTACCTTTTTAGAATATCAAGTGTGACAAAGACAACTTATATTTCAGAATGGAGCTTTAAGCGTATTCTTACTTACCATCATGGGAAATGGAAATCAGTAATAATTTAGCACAGCTTCGTGTCATCTACAAGTGAATGGTTATAGCTGAACGTGAATATGACGGACTGAAATAATATGTTATGTTATTTTTTTTTTTTTTTGGGCTATATTCTGCGTCCATGGCACCATTTTTTCAGCGATATAAAATTATTTGCCGTCCATGGTAAATCTGGGACCTTATTTTATTGAAAAAAATAGAGAAATAGGTCAAGACTTGAGATAAATTAAAATTAATAGGCCAATAGTTTATTTAAGTTAATAAATAGGTTAAATTATTATTTTTGTTCATAACTTGTCTGGTTATGAGCCATAACTTGACAAGTTATTGTCCATAAATCACGGTTTTTGTCCATAACTTGTCTGGTTATGAACCATAACTTGACAAGTTTATCCATAATTTATCTGGTTATGAATCATAACTTGACAAGTTATGGCCTATTAATTTTTATAACTAAAAGTTGGCCTATATACTTCCTTAAGCTTTTCATATTGGCATATTTTATATTATTTCCGTATTTTATTCTTTCCATGAATTAGAGATTACTTGTTACTCTGTTCAAACCGAGTTTAAAAAGGAAAAGAGGAAAAGAAAAGCAGGAAATATTTGCTTGAAAGTGATTTGGTCTTCCCAAATTTTGACTTAAATACCATAATCTGTTGAGTTACTACTGCTGAGAACGACTTGGAACTATTTTTTGCATGTTATATATTCCCTCATATTCGTCATTTGTTTTTTGCTTTTATAGTTCTTGCTTGTTAAAAATTATTCACATTCCTGGATAGATGACTTATTTCATCTTTGAAAAACTATTCTTTACCTTCACCTGTAGAAAGGAAATCATATATTCATGTATTATTGCTATATAACTGTTTTGCTGGAACCAACATGGGGAGAGTTAAGTTCTCTTTCATTCAAATTCTTCTTATTTAGATCATTTTTTTTTTCCAGAGAAAAAACGTAGCTAGAAGATTCCCAATAAAAATGAACCAGCAGCATAATGAGAATAAACTAAAACAAGTACTTAATTAATTGCCATATTTTTGTCAGGCTACACAAAATATCATTTTTTTTTAACAATGAAACAGGATGACGCGTTGAGAGTTCGTTGCCCAAGCAAGGAGCCTGCCAACACGTTGAGTCGTTTGACACAAAATATATCATTTTATGTTCATTTTTCTGCCAAAAACAGTCTTTGTGAAATCCAAGCTAGAATAGGAGACAACTTGCTACATTGTAAAAGCAAACACAATAAGATAGTAATACATAAACACAAACACTAACAACATAGAATGCATAAATACCAAAGCAGGGCAATTTACACCAGGCCAAGCCATTTTCCCTTGCATCGAAAGATGGAAAGCTGCAACAAATCAAGTACTTCAACTATTTTACAAGCTCTCACTTTGAAACAGAAAGCGCTCCAGAACCTGCATACAACATAGGGCAAAATAAAGCTATGCTTCTCTATGACATTTCAAAGCAGTAGGAAATACAAAAATTAATTAATTAAGCAAGAGAATGATAACTTATATAAACGAACTTTCCCTAAATCTTTTGAGAGAAAAAGTATTTACCAATTAGCTAGGTTTTGATCATCCTCGACAGTTTTGCCTTGCGAACTGCTACGGTTACGTAAAGCCAATCACCAGCGTCATTCAATAAGTTGAAGTATCTGTATCTCCACATCTTGTTGAAGACTAATGTCCCACAAACTCCCCAAAATGCAACTATAAATCCAACTGCCGCACTAATGTAAAATCCTTTGGTTATGAACCCATCTTCTTCTTCGCCATCGTGGGCATCTTCAGTAGCTCCAGGAGAGATGGGTGGTTCTTCTTCACCTGGACATTTCTTTGGGAGTGGATCTCCACAAAGTTCAGGATTTCCCATGTATGCAGCAGCATCGCGTGTTTGGAGTTGAGTTCCTGTTGGAATTTTGCCTGACAAATTGTTGCTTGACAAGTCCAATGTATTGAGACGATCTACTTGAGAGAGACTCGAAGGAATTCGGCCGGAAAGGTGATTGTTTGACAAATCAAGAAGATCTAAAGATTTCAACCGACCAATCTCTTGCGGGATCTTTCCAGTCAGATTGTTTCTCGACAAGTTCAAAGAAATCAATCCAAGGAGCTTAGTGATTTCTCTTGGAATTTCACCTGACAACTTGTTACTGGACAAATCAATGTTCTTCAGAAGTCCCAAGCTTGTGAATTCCTGGAATGCTCCTTTCCATACTAAAAATAATCTTTCGTCTTAGAATTGCAAAGGAACATCGAAACGAGTTGGGTCGTTGCCTTCGTAAGGCCAATAAATTGTTGAATCTTCGCTCCCAATTTCTTTCATTGCTGTAATATTGTCAAGACATTTGGGGACATTGATCGAGAGATCATTTGAAGACAAGTCCAAGAGTTGAAGGCGTACTAAGCGACACAGCTCTACAGGAATACTCCCATTGAAGTTATTGGATCGCAGGCTAAGAATGACAAGAGCTGCGAAACTCTTCCCAATCCACGCTGGTATCTGCCCTGACAATTTGTTTGCTTCTACGTCAAAAATAATCAACCATGTACAATTTTGTAAGGATGAAGGCAATCCCCCGGTCAAATTGTTGTTACCCAAATGCAAGGTCTGTAGTTTCCTTAACAAGCCAAGAGAGGCAGGAATTTTCCCCGATAACTTATTATTTGCCAGAATAAGAATTCGCAAGTAGCGCATATTTGACCAACAATTAGGAATCTCGCCCGAAAGTTGATTGTATGAAACATCAAGAAAGGTCAGATATGGAGATTTATGAACCTTACACAGGAAATTTAGGTCTGAAAATCGATTTTTGAAAAGATTTAGTGAAACCACTTCGAGTAAAAAAAGAGGTATCGAGCCTTCTAGCTGGTTTGAACTCAAATCTATCTCCTTCAAAATCAATCTCGAAGGTCCCCTGAATCTTTGCTTATCCAGAATTGTTCCCCTGATTTCATTATCAGACAGATCAAGACTCTCCAAATTAGGAAGACTTTTCCAAAAATTGTAGGGAATATGATTTGAAATTCCGGTTTTGGAGACGTCAAGAATGGTACAATTCTTTTGAGTTAGGATCCATTTGGGGAAATGAGGACCCAACTTGCAAGATCTAAGGGATATACTTTCCAATCCATGAAAGGATGGAATCCAATCAGAAGACATGTTCAAAACCAAACGTGAGTTGGAAGATAAATTCAAAGTATGTAGGTTGAAAAGTTCAGAAAAATGAGCTTCAGACATCACATCTGCCATTGAGTTGTTAGAAATATCCAAAACCTCCAACTTTGATAGTTGACCTATACTTTTTGATGTGTTTCCATTTAATTGATTCGAGGAAAGATGTAGCGCTTTCAGAGATGGATACAGTGTAAAGTTAGGCAACGATCCCACAATTCGATTATCATCTAAGTTCAAAAACTCCAAAGGGAAATGAGCACACCTGGATGATGATTCAGAGAATCGGAGCTGTCCGCTAAGACCGTTGTTATCTGCACGGAATTGCTTTAGTGCACAAATTTTCCAAATAGATTCCGGAATTTCACCTTCTAGCATGTTTGTCTTAAGATCAAGGTATTCAAGAGAAGCCATGTTTCCAAAAGATTCTGGAATGGATCCTTCCAAGTGATTGCCGCTGAGATCGAGATATGCAATGGATGTCATATTCCCAAAGGACTCTGGTATGGAACCTTCTAAATTACTGTGGCTCAGATCAAGATATGTAAGCGCAGTCATATTCCTAAAAGAATCTGGAATATTGGAACCTTGAAAATTGTATTGAAGATCAAGGTATTCAAGGGAAGCCATGTTACCAAATGCTTCTGGAAAAGAACTATTTGGCAGGGAACCGGCAAGGTCAAGATGAACAAGGCTATGACTGTAGTTGAACAACCACAGCAATATAGAAGCAGATGGAAAATAGACGCTGGAAAGATCAAGGACGGCGAGAAATCTTGAAGAATTAACGAGGGAAAGATGCGGAGGAACAACATCTGGAAGAAAACATTCACTCAACTTCAAACTTACCAAGCGAGGAAGGTTATTGACCACATGCACCCAGTCATCGGGTAAGCTCATGTACATGGAACTAAGGTCAAGTAGTTGTAAAGAAGAAAGATGTGAGACCCAATTCATATTTTTTATGCGTAGTTCAGTATTGCTAAGATCTAGATATTGCAAGCTGGAAAGGTTTCCAAGTTGAGGAGGAATTTCTCCCCATAGGTAAGTCTGAGAGAGGTTGAGGTACCTCAATTTGCTGAGGGTACCAAGAAAACTTGGGATTGGGTATTGATGCCAATAAAAATTGATGCCACTTAGGTCCAAATACTTCAAATTACTGAGATTAACCATTGAAGAACTGATGTTGGTTCCTTCAAAGTAATAGAAATCTGGACCAAAAGTTGAAGCAGAAAGATCGAGCCTAACGACATGATCGGATCGGTTGTCACACCGAATTCCAATCCATTCACAACACTCTCTTTTCTCTTCTTCTTCCCCCCAAGATGAAAGAAAACCATGCTCATCATCGTAAATACCCTCTTTGATCTTCAACAATGCTTGTCTCTCTGCTTCTTTGCACCTGAGTTTTTGCTTTCCAACACCTGGAGTTGAACCCCAGCCACCCCGTCAAGTGAATCAAAAAAAGTAAAAAAACGAGAGTACGACAGGTTGATCTGCTCATGATCATCATGGCAATGGGAATCAATGATCAGAATGAAGATGTGGTTAACTTAATTCACAAATAACACTATCTCCAAGAATAAACACAACAACCAAAACATAGCCAACCGGGATTTCCAGTCCAATACGGTAGAATACATGCAATTTCGTCTCATTTTCTTGCCTTCCCATTAATGTGATGTGAAGGTCTTGACTTATACAAACGGACGAGAGATTAATGTTTGTAAGCTTAGTTTCTTAGCTATGTACACAAGAGTATTGGTTTAAATTATACATGCTTTAGGGTCCGTTTCGTTCGCTGATTCGAGTTGAAATGTAACTTTATGTGAGAGTTTTTTACTGTAACAAAAAAATTAAATGTGACTGTCTCTGAGAACTTTTTACTGCAGTAAAACTCGAATCGGTAAAATGAATGAAACCTTAATCTCACAATACATACAAATCAGACTTTGGACACGGCATAACTGAGCGTGCCATTTACTTCAAAATTGTCAAGGCACTAAGTTGGCTAATAATGAGATTGAAAGTAGTTAGCAATAACTGTGGGGTACAAGACTCCAAGTCTTCTAACCAATAGAGCATTGCTGTTGGGTCCACTTTTGTGACCCAAGAGCATTTTTGAAGCCAATAATGCACGCTTAGAGTTGTAAATAAGGCTGGGCTGAAAGGATAGTTCGTGGTCCGCCTCTTACGTCTGGCGTTGGGCCCGGCCCAGACGTCCAGGTTGGACCGAACCTATGTCTTATCCAACTGGGGCTCTTTACACATTTAGCGAGAGTTAAGTATAGTAAAACTTTTAAAATATTATAAGAATAGCAAAATTTTGATATTATTAAAATAATTTTGATATTATTATATAGTATCAAATGAGACGTTATTATGATAATGACTATATTATTTTTGTTATATTTATAATATTTTGAAAATTTTGCGAAATTTCAATTTAAGGTGCATGAAATTTTGCTATGTAATGTAATAATCACTGTTAAATTGACCCATGAGATAGGTTATTAAAAAAAGGAAAATTGTAGTGAATAGCAAATTTTTTGAAATTAAATTAAGTAAATAATAAATTTTAAGACTATTTAAAGTAAATTGCAGTTTACGTGGTAAATGAATTATTTATTAAAATTAGTAAAAAAATAATTTATGTCGTAAAAATATTAAAAAATCTTTATTTAAGTGAGAAAAATCTTTTTATCTGTCGTAAAAAGAAAATTTACATGAAAAATATTTTTACTAGTTGTAAACGTACTATTTACGCGGTAAATAACTCATTTACTACGTAAACTATTTACTTCAAATATTTTTAAAATATGCTATTTATTTAATTTAGTTTTATAAATCTACTATTTAATACATTTTGTTAAAAAAAAATATTTGCCATTTCATGTCTTTAGTCAAAATGGCTAATGATTTAAATTTTTTTCCGTTCTTTTTCTACTCCAATCATTAGGTAAATAATTAACTATTTTAGAGAATGCAGTTTATACTAACCAAATATAACTAGTAAGAAATGACGAACTATAGAAACTCATTTTTTATCCCTTAAAAAGAAAAAATAGTTAAATTTGGCGTAGAAGTACATGTCCCAATTGAAATTGCTGATGATGAGAATGAGCTTATCATGTTTATGATCTTACAAATAAAGTACAATCAGTACTTATTTATTATACCAAAAAGTTTAGTGTATTCTACGTTCCAACCTTCTAATTTCTACTATGTTCTCATTTTTTACAAGAATTTTAGATTATTATCACTAGTATCTCTTAAAGTTTAGAATTATTTTTAGTTTGCCCATTAAAATTTAAAAATTCTTATTTTGTTCTATGAATTTTACATTTTTCCTACTTAACCTTTTCTATTGTAATCTTTGTAAAAAATAGATAGAAAAGAGAGAAATGCAGTTAATTGGTCTTTTTGTTTGAATTTTTTTAAAAAAAAGATAAAAACCACATAGCAACACTTAACTCATATATATATATATATATATATATTTTGTCTAATTTTACTAAAAATTCTTAACAAAAGACTTAAATGAGACAAATAAAAAATTTAATGGACAAATTGAGAGTTTTCAAAATTTAGGTGGCAAAATTGAGGTGATTTGGTCTGCCGAATTTTTACTTAAATACCAGCATCTGTTGTGTTACTACTGCTTATACGTACGAATTAGAACTGATTTTTTGGCATGTTATATTTTCCCTCCGATTCGTCATTCGGCTTTTGGTTTCAAAGTTCTTGCTTATTAGAAATTATTCTCAATTTCCCAAGTGGACAACTTATTTCATATTATTATAACTATTCTTTACCTTCACTGTTGCTATATAACTTTTTTGCTGGCCAGATATTTTCTTATATATCCGAATAATTCTTATTCCGTTCGAAATCAACTTCTACCAATATCATCAATGTTCCAATACTACAGATATATATATATATTTCAGAGTAAAAAACAGGGACGTGGGTAGAAAATTCACGTCGAAATGAGCCATCAGCATAATGAGAATGATTTTATCCATCTTTTCTAATATACTACAACAAGTACTTAATGGATTATGTTATATTTTTTTCAGGCGACACAAATATCATTACATGTTCATTTTTCAGCCAAAAACAATCATTGGCAGATCCAAGCTGGAATAGGGGACAACACTTGTACATTGTAAACCAAACACAATAACATAATACATAAACATAAACACCAACAACATAGAATTCATAAATGGTAAATACCAAAGCAGGGCAATTTACACCAGGCCAAGCCATTTTCCCTTGCATCGAAAGATAGAAAGCTGCAACAAATCAAGTACTTCAACTATTTTACAAGCTATCACTTCGAACAGAAAGCGCTCCAGAACCTGCATACAACATAGGGCCATCACTCAAAATAAAGCTATGCTTCTCTATGACATTTCAAAGCAGTAGGAAATACAAAAATTAATTAATTAAGCAAGAGAATGATAACTTACATAAACGAACTTTCCCTAAATCTTTTGAGCGAAAAAGTATTTACCAATTGGCTAGGTTTTGATCATCCTCAACAGTTTTGCCTTGCGAACTGCTACGGTTACGTAAAGCCAATCACCAGCGTCATTCAATAAGTTGAAGTATCTGTATCTCCACATCTTGTTGAAGACTAATGTCCCACAAACTCCCCAAAATGCAACTATAAATCCAACTGCCGCACTAATGTAAAATCCTTTGGTTATGAACCCATCTTCTTCTTCGCCATCGTGGGCATCTTCAGTAGCTCCAGGAGAGATGGGTGGTTCTTCTTCACCTGGACATTTCTTTGGGAGTGGATCTCCACAAAGTTCAGGATTTCCCATGTATGCAGCAGCATCGCGTGTTTGGAGTTGAGTTCCTGTTGGAATTTTGCCTGACAAATTGTTGCTTGACAAGTCCAATGTATTGAGACGATCTACTTGAGAGAGACTCGAAGGAATTCGGCCGGAAAGGTGATTGTTTGACAAATCAAGAAGATCTAAAGATTTCAACCGACCAATCTCTTGCGGGATCTTTCCAGTCAGATTGTTTCTCGACAAGTTCAAAGAAATCAATCCAAGGAGCTTAGTGATTTCTCTTGGAATTTCACCTGACAACTTGTTACTGGACAAATCAATGTTCTTCAGAAGTCCCAAGCTTGTGAATTCCTGGAGTGCTCCTTTCCATACTAAAAATAATCTTTCGTCTTAGAATTGCAAAGGAACATCGAAACGAGTTGGGTCGTTGCCTTCGTAAGGCCAATAAATTGTTGAATCTTCGCTCCCAATTTCTTTCATTGCTGTAATATTGTCAAGACATTTGGGGACATTGATCGAGAGATCATTTGAAGACAAGTCCAAGAGTTGAAGGCGTACTAAGCGACACAGCTCTACAGGAATACTCCCATTGAAGTTATTGGATCGCAGGCTAAGAATGACAAGAGCTGCGAAACTCTTCCCAATCCACGCTGGTATCTGCCCTGACAATTTGTTTGCTTCTACGTCAAAAATAATCAACCATGTACAATTTTGTAAGGATGAAGGCAATCCCCCGGTCAAATTGTTGTTACCCAAATGCAAGGTCTGTAGTTTCCTTAACAAGCCAAGAGAGGCAGGAATTTTCCCCGATAACTTATTATTTGCCAGAATAAGAATTCGCAAGTAGCGCATATTTGACCAACAATTAGGAATCTCGCCCGAAAGTTGATTGTATGAAACATCAAGAAAGGTCAGATATGGAGATTTATGAACCTTACACAGGAAATTTAGGTCTGAAAATCGATTTTTGAAAAGATTTAGTGAAACCACTTCGAGTAAAAAAAGAGGTATCGAGCCTTCTAGCTGGTTTGAACTCAAATCTATCTCCTTCAAAATCAATCTCGAAGGTCCCCTGAATCTTTGCTTATCCAGAATTGTTCCCCTGATTTCATTATCAGACAGATCAAGACTCTCCAAATTAGGAAGACTTTTCCAAAAATTGTAGGGAATATGATCTGAAATTCCGGTGTTGGAGACGTCAAGAATGGTACAATTCGTTTGAGTTAGGATCCATTTGGGGAAATGAGGACCCAACTTGCTGGATCTAAGAGATATACTTTCCAATCCATGAAAGGAAGGAATCCAATCAGAAGACATGTTCAGAACCAAACATGAGTTGGAAGATAAATTCAGAGTATGTAGGTTGGAAAGTTTAGAAAAATGAGCTTCAGACATCACATCTGCCATTGAGTTGTTAGAAATATCCAAAACCTCCAACTTTGATAGTTGACCTATACATTTCGATGTGTTTCCATTTAATTGATTCGAGGAAAGATGTAGCTCTTTCGGAGATGGATACAGTGTAAAGTTAGGCAATGATCCCACAATTCGATTATCATCTAAGTTCAAAAACTCCAAAGGGAAATGAGCACACCTGGATGATGATTCAGAGAATCGGAGCTGTCCGCTAAGACCGTGCAGAACGGAATTGCTTTAGTGCACAAATTTTCCAAATAGATTCCGGAATTTCACCTTCTAGCATGTTTGTCTTAAGATAAAGGTATTCAAGAGAAGCCATGTTTCCAAAAGATTCTGGAATGGATCCTTCCAAGTGATTACCGCTGAGATCGAGAAATGCAATCGATGTCATATTCCCAAAGGACTCTGGTATGGAACCTTCTAAATTACTGAGGCTCAGATCAAGATATGTAAGCGCAGTCATATTCCCAAAAGAATCTGGAATATTGGAACCTTTAAAATTGCATTGAAGATCAAGGTATTCAAGGGAAGCCATGTTACCAAATGCTTCTGGAAAAGAACTATTTGGCAGGGAACCGGCAAGGTCAAAATGAACAAGGCTATGACTGTAGTTGAACAACCACAGCAATATAGAAGCAGAGGGAAAATAGTTTACGGAAAGATCAAGGACGGCGAGAAATCTTGAAGAATAAACGAGGGAAAGATGCGGAGGAACAACATCCGGAAGAATACATTCACTCAACTTCAAATTTACCAAGCGAGGAAGGTTACTGACCACATGCACCCAGTCATGGGCTAACCTCATGTCTGTGACACTAAGGTCAAGTAGTTGTAAAGAAGAAAGATGTGAGACCCAATTCATCTTTTTTTATACCTAGTTCAGTATCGCTAAGATCTAGATATTTAATAAATTACAATCTGTATTTTTTTTCATTAATCTCGAAATTAAGCTGTAATTTCAGCAAGTTCTATAATCTACATGTCCAAGAGAATAGAGTATGCATGATACAATACAACATTGCAAACCAAACACATTAATAATAAATACCACCACACATCAAATGCAGTACAACAGAGTAAAACGTGAACACCAACAACAGAGTAACCTATATATCAAAGCAGGGCTGGTAAACATTCAAGTAGTTTACATTGCAGAATATTGTAAAGAAACTAGCAGGAACTACAGAAAGAGAGTACAGTCCCTTAACATCACAAATTATTTGTTGAAGAAAACTCGTCCGAAACAGAAAACTCTCCGCTATGTAAAGTGCAGTCTTCACCTGAAGGGTGGCTCCTGACAATGGTAAAAATCAATGATCATCACCAGCTATAATAAATAAATAAAATAGAAATTTATGTAAACAAGTTTTTCTAAGACTTTTGAGAGGGAGAAGCAACTTACCAATTAGCTTCTAATCATCCGCAGTAATTTTGCCTTCTGTACTGCCATTACTACATAGATCCGATCTCCTATATCATTTAAGAGCTTGAAATATCTGTATCTCCAAGACTTTTTGAAGATTAATGTCCCACAAATTCCCCAAAATCCAACTACAAATCCAAGTCCTATGCTACCATAGAATCCTGGGTTTAAGAATCCATCATCGTCCTCTTGGTCGCCGCCATGTGCATCTTCAGTAACTTCAGAAATAGCCGGTTCTTCTTCATGTACGCATTTCTTTGGAAGTGGGTCACCACAAAGTTCAGGATTTCCCCAATATGCAGCGGCATCACGGTTTTGGAGTTGAGGGCCAGTTGGAATTTTTCCTGACAAGCTATTTCTTGACAAGTCTAATATACCGAGACGGTCTACTTGAGCAAGACTTGAAGGAATGCGACCGGAAAGGTGGTTGTTGGATAAATCAAGAGCATCTAAAGATTTCAACCGACCAATCTCTTGTGGGATTTCTCCACTCAAATTGTTTCTTGACAAGTTCAAAGAAACCAATGCAATAAGCTTAGTGATTTCTTTTGGAATTTCTCCTATCAACTTATTGTTTGACAAATCAAAGTTCTTTAGAAGTTCCAAATTCTTGAATTCACGTACTGCACCTTTCCACATTAGGAGTATTGACTCGTTGCTGAAAGGTAAGTCTGGAAACCCATCTTCTTTCATTCCTTCAATATAACTGAGACATTTCGGAATACTGCTTGAGAGCTCATTCGAAGACAAGTCCAACAATTGAAGATTTTCCAAATGACAAAGTTGTGTGGGCATACTACCGTAAAAGTTATTGGATCGGAGGCTAAGAATAACAAGTTTTGTTAGATTTTTCCCAATCCATGCAGGTACGGGGCCCGATAACTTGTTTTCTCCAACATCAAGAACTATCAACTCTGTACAGTTTTTCAAGGATGAAGGCAATTCTGCAGTGAAATTGTTGTTGCTCAAATGCAATGCCTCGATACGAGTTAGGAAGCCAACTGAAAAGGGAATTTTCCCCGAAAACTTATTATTTGTCAGAATAAGAACTTCCAAGTTCTCCATATTTGACCAGCAATCAGGAAGCTCCCCTGACAGCTGATTATATGAAGCATCAAGAAAGAGTAAGTTGGACGCGGAGATATTGCATATGGAATTAATCTCCGTAAACTTATTTCTAGAAAGACGCAGTGTAGACATTTTGAGGAAAAAAGGCGGTATTTGGCCTCCTATATGATTTGAGCTCAAATCTAAAGAAGGTGAAGATATCAACTCTATTGATGAAACATTGACCTCTTGCTCATTATCATGACTTATTCCCCAAATCTCGTTACTTGACAGATTGAGTTCTGTTACCATTGTAGGAAAATTCCAAAACCAACTTGGAATAGAATCTGAAATCCCGGAGTTGGAGATATCTAGCTCGCTGTAATTCTTTTGAGTTTGAAGCCATTTTGGAAAATGAGGACCCAACTTGCAAGATCCAAGACGTATATAATCCAATTGAAAGGGAGGTCTCCAATCAGAAGGGATCTCGAAAACTATATATGAGTTGGAAGATAAATCCAAAGAAAGTAGCTTGAAGAGCTTTGAAAGATGAGATTCAGAAATCACACTTGCCATAGAGTTTTTAGAAATATCTAAAGTCTCTAACTGTGATAATTGGCCAACACTCTCGGATACGTTTCCGTTGAACTTATTCGAGCTAAGCCATAGGCTTTTCAGAGATGGATAAAGTGTAAAGTTAGGAAGTGATCCTGTGAGTTGATTGTTCTCTAAGAGCAAAGATTCCAAAGAGAAATGAGCACACCTGGATGATGATTCAGCAAACCAGAGTTCTCCACTGAGATTATTATCGTGTAGTCGCAGCGTTTTTAATGCACATATTTCCCAAATGGATTTTGGAATTTCACCTTCAAGCCTATTCTCGCCGACGTCGAGATATTCAAGGCTCGTCATGTTTCCAAAAGCTTCTGGGATGGATCCTTGCAGTTGATTGTTTGAAAGAGAAAGGAATGCAATGGAAGTCATATTGATCCCGAAAGATTTTGGAATGGAGCCTCCTAAGTCATTGCCGGTAAGGTCAATATACTCAAGAGCAAACATATCCTCTAAAGCTTGTAGAATTGAACCTTTTAAGGAGCAAAGGGAGAGGTCAAGATGAACAAGGCTACGATTATAGTTGAACAACAATTGGTGTATTAGTAAAGAAGTAGAGAAATGGTTTCCAGAGAGATCAAGAGTAGCAAGAACTTTTGAAGAATTAACAGGCGAAAGAGACGGGGGAATAGTACTCGGAAGATCACAATAACTCAACTTCAAATCGGTCAAGTGAGGAAGGTTGTTAACTGCGCGCACCCAGTCATTAGCTAAGCTCATGTCTGAGTAACTAAGGTCAAGAAGTTGCAAAGAAGAAAGATGTGAAATCCACTCTGGATTGCTTATGGTCTTTTTCCATTTAAAACTATCGCGAAGATCTAAAATCTGCAAGCTAGAAAGATTTCCAAGTTGTGGAGGAATTTCTCCGGTGATGGTGGTGTAAGAGAGGTTGAGGTACCTTAACTTGCTGAGGCTGCCAATGAAACTTGGGATGGAATTCTGCTCATAAAAGCTGATGCAACTTAGATCCAAATAACTCAAATACCGCAAATCGACCAACTTGAAGCTGAAATTACCTCCTAGAATCCGAGTATTGTAGCCCGGATATCCATCATCCATACCAAAAGTTGAAGGAGAAAGATCAAGCCTGATGACATGACCAGATTTGTTGCTGCACCGAATTCCGGTCCATTCACAACACTCTCTTCCCTCCCAAGACGATAGAAAGCCAACGTCGGATTCATAAAAACCCGCCTTAAATTTTAGCAGTGCCTGGCTCTCGGCTTCTTTGCACTTGAACTTTGGCTCTCCGGCTTCTGTCGAGTAAATCACAAGAACTGAAAACAAAATAATTTGAAAGGCTGATGTGCTCATGATCATGGCAAGGAGCATTGTTGTTATTGATCAGAAGAAAGATCATGTGATTCAAGAATCGTTGCTTTCCAAGAAAGATGAGAAAATCACACGTTCAATACGTTGGAAACTAACTCGGATTTTTATGTAAATTAACTTTATTGCGTTCATATGTATGCGAGTTTACATATCCACTCTGACTAAATATTTAATAGCATGTAAAAGCGACATTGAATTGAGTTTTGCATGTATTGATTTTCTGGATATGTCCATTTATTTTTTAAAATGGAACAATTCATATATTCACTCGGTCAACCAAAAATTTATTTTCAACAATTAATTGCAAACTCATCTCCTACATTTTGCAAAACGTCAAGAGCAACTCCAACTCGGAGTTGACTGGTTGAATGGGATCGTCTGTGGGCCCCACACGGTTGGTCCCACCTGTTTGAGACAGCTTTATGAGATTGAATAGCATTTTCCTTTAAAAACTATCCTCGTTGAATTTTGACTTTTTTTTTGAACGGGGAACACCACAAGTGCCAATAAATTATAATAACCTCTGTGACCTCAAACTAGAGAAAATTGTGACTACGATGAGCAATGGTTCCACTAATAAACTTGAATGATGCTCAAAGTCAAGAAAAATAGACGCGTACCAAATTTTGAAAATAAATATCCAAATAGGTACACAATAATTGATCACATTTATGACTATTTAAAAAAAAAAAAATCCACAATCATTAAAACAATCATATCCATCAAGATTGAGAGACTCATAATACCAAGGCCGTATAAAATACCATTAAGAAATAAATCTAGCAGACTGAAAACACAAAAGCTAATACTAATGAGATGTTTGGTTTATGGATTCAGAACCATCATTTATAATTTTGATTTTTAAAATTTAAATTTTTGTAGGGGAACACCACAAGTGCCAATAAATTATAATAACCTCTGTGACCTCAAACTAGAGAAAATTGTGACTACGATGAGCAATGGTTCCACTAATAAACTTGAATGATGCTCAAAGTCAAGAAAAATAGACGCGTACCAAATTTTGAAAATAAATATCCAAATAGGTACACAATAATTGATCACATTTATGACTATTTAAAAAAAAAAAAATCCACAATCATTAAAACAATCATATCCATCAAGATTGAGAGACTCATAATACCAAGGCCGTATAAAATACCATTAAGAAATAAATCTAGCAGACTGAAAACACAAAAGCTAATACTAATGAGATGTTTGGTTTATGGATTCAGAACCATCATTTATAATTTTGATTTTTAAAATTTAAATTTTTGTAAAAAAAAAACACTGTAGAGAACTAAAAATCATGATTCAGAATCATGACGAATTCTTGAAACAAACATCCGGTAAGACTTTGTAAGAGAGCATGAAAAAACCCCATCTAATACGTTTGAATGCAGTTCGACATTTCCAGCGCTAGTTTTCTTTGCGCATTATGTAAGGAAAAGATGTCACGTAGCATTTGATTATTTGTTACCAATAGACAACATGAGGTTGATCAAGTCGAGCATTTCCTATTTTTCTGCCTTGTATACTAACGAAAGCTTTGAGAACAAAAATAAGTGAGCGTCTCTGGTCAAGGTTGTAGTTTTGCTGGAAAGTAGTACCAGCACTTCTAGAATGACTGCCAAAAGTGTCCAAATACATAGTTGGGTTATAAAAGTTTAATGGAAGACTCAAAAGTTTTCTAGCCAACCCCAATAGTCGAAGCATCATTTACAGTTTGGACTCCACTTGTAAGACTTTTTAAGCGTAAATGATCTGTTAGGAGTCCTTTAATTTTTTAAAAGAGTTTTCGGTCAAAATCACAAAATGCGACTTTTAAAAAAAAAATTTCTGAATAGACTTTAAAACTTGCACTAGAATTTTATTAAAGCATTATAAATGCTCGTGAAAATCACAAGTGCACGATATCATAACAAGTAATAAAGAGTGAATTTGAGTATCGTTTCCCATGGAGATTGTGTTAATTCAATTAAGTACCGAAATTTGTTACCCTAAAATTATTATTGTTTAAATGAAACTTCCTCAAATAGAGGAGAATATTATTAAAGAAAGAAAAGAAAACAAAAACAAAAACTCAATCAAGAGAATTTGTAAAAAGGTAATTTCATAACATCTCTATACACCAAAAAATCAAAAAAATCAGGACAAGAAGTTCACCATATTCTATTCCTATTCATTACCTCACGATTAGCCAATCTATCAGCACAACAATTGGCTTCTCTATATACATGAGAAAACCTAAAATCCATTCTTTTAGACAACAATATAGCCGGATTCCACTCATTCTGTAAATTTTAAGGTACATCCAAAGAACCTGTTTTAAGAAGTAAAATGGCCATAGAGAATCACTTTCAAGCCAAAGCTTATGCAAGCCACGATCATAAGCAACAAAAATAGCATTAATGATAGTCCAAAGCTCAGCTTCAAAAGCAAACACTCTCCAAGAAAAATACTAACGCAACCACACACAAAACCTCGAAAATTCCCCCACAAGCAGCCACACCAGGAGAACCTCTCGCAGACCCGTCTATATTAACCTTTACCCAACTAGGATTAGGCAAAACCCAATAAACTGGACGAACTTTTGGGCACTTAGACAAATTTGGTTTAGCCTGCAATAACCCTAAAATTATTTGAATAACCGAAAATCAAATTGTAAAATAAAAATAACAAAAATAAAATAAATAACTTAAATTATCCAGGTCTACGAACTCTCACCAAAATTAATCATATATGAAAATTCTTATTCGAACCACAATGTGGAGTTTGCATCGTGGAAGACTCTCGAAGTCAGGCACATTGTCTTCTAGTTTCATTTCTTTGTCGACAATGAAAAATTGGTTTATGGTTGAATTATTCTTATGCTTATCGCTAATATGGTACCTCTTTCAACCGAAAGAAAAATCACAAACCTAGCTAGTTAAAATAGTAACAAAAATTCTCGATAAAAAATAGTTTGTGCACTGCAGGTTTTACCAGAAAAGTTTCTGTAAGTCTTTAAGTAATGTCAGATCAACAATTTGCAGTATATAATAAGAAAGAAAATAATCACAAAAAACAATAAAAATGAAGAGACACCCTATATGATTGCCAAACAAGAAAAAAAAAACCCAAAAAAACAATCGTTGCCGAACAAAATTCATTAATTTCGAATTACAGTTACAAAGGTGTATGCAATTACGAGTATCACAAAGCACTCCACCACTCCTTAACTCACGAAGTTACCAAGGCCAATAGAGGTTCACCACTTCTCATTCTTTAGTTCTTTTAGCGATCATACAGAAAATAGGAGTTGCTCTCCCTGATCCTTCATTAAATAATATCCGGACCTCATCTTTTTCAATTTACAGATCGATTAGTGCCGTCTTGTACTCAAGGAGTTGTAACCGGAATTGTTCCCGAGGAATGGGAATAATGTCAGAGACAGGGTTCCCCGAGAGATATATCCACCTTCAAGCCCACGTACCTACTCTAGATTGGTTGAAAAACACTAGATTGAGAGCTATAATGTCAAGCCTAATGTTCTCTGGTTTTATCTCACAATGAAACTAAATGAAAAATGTTTATTCTTCTCTTAACTTTTTTTTTCCCCTTTCTTCAAGGAAATGCTAGTTATTGCTTTACTTACAATTGCGCATTGTTAAAGTCAGGGTATTAATCTCATAGGTACTTAATGTGTTCTGGTATATATTTGAGTAAGTCTAGAATAGATGGTACATTTTATTGTTAAAAAACACACGGTATATTCTGTAAATTTGTCATTGAAAAAAATTCATATTCATATTTTTCTCCTTTTCGACTAACATTATTGTCAAAATATAATCCAACAT
The DNA here is from genome assembly GCF_000414095.1 of Morus notabilis. Taxonomy (NCBI): domain Eukaryota; kingdom Viridiplantae; phylum Streptophyta; class Magnoliopsida; order Rosales; family Moraceae; genus Morus; species Morus notabilis. Next base: position 308,892 of record NW_010358084.1, on the reverse strand, counting down.
ATGATACAATTGTGTGTTTTCTTATTCAATCCAAACCACAATGTAAATCTCTCGTCTATTTAAGAAACGACATGCCGCTTTCCTTATAAAAACAACATGTCGTTTTACTTGTGAAGATGACATGTCATATTTACCTTATAAACGTGTCATTTTTTTTTCTCCTTTTTGTACTTTTCTGGTCATAAAAACAAAATATCGATATCCTTATAGATTCCTGTCGTTTGGAGTTCCATCTATCCTCTCATTCTTTGTAAACGCGTCAACGACATGTTTCTTCGACTTCCATATAAAATCTTCTTCGTGATAAACGACAATACAGACTGCAGAGAAATGAGATTATACGTTATTCAAATATGAATAATAAAAGTTATAATAAAAAATAAGTTATAGTCTATTTTATCTCTGATTCCATCTTCAAAGTGTGTAGAGTGCAACAACAACACCAACAACGACAAACATTATTATTGTTATTGTTATTACCACGTGTTTCTTCAACGCAAACGGCATGTCGTGTTTTCCAACATGGTCCCTTTTTCTGGCTTTATTTTGTTTTGGCTTTATTATTATTATTTTTGAACATACGGTGTCGTATTATATCGTTTTCTTCCCTTGATAAATTGATGTCGTTTTATAGCACAATACAGAAATTGTCGCGCCACCATCAAGACTTGAACCCCTTCAACCATTGCCACCCCCAAAAGAACAGTGAATTAGGGTTTTACAATCTCAAAGCCACACTCCCATTCCTCTCATATTCTCTTCAATTCCTCTCGATTAGCCATGGCGTTAGATCTTATCAACCCACCAAATTCCTCAAACTTCCAAAATCCCAACCTCCTCATCGGCGAATGCTACAATATCAAGCTTACCCAATCGCTAAAGCGCCTTTCAACCGAAGTTGGAGATGAAAACACTAAATCAGCTCAATTTCTTCAGGAATTCTACGAATTAATGCAAGCCAGAGTGGACCCACCTCTGGAATCGATCTGGGTCTACGCCGCTCTGTCATTTCGCAGCCGTTACGACCCAAAAGACGAGCCTTTGGATCGAATTTCAGCTGCGAAACAGTTGTTTCAGTTGATATCTTCGTGTTCTTCCTCGTGCGATTCTTCGAAAAGCGTGGCATTGCTTGCTCCTGTTCTGTACGAGGTTTACAAGGTTGTCGTTGTGTTGTTTGGGAAGGATTTGGCTTCCAAGAGGGAGAAGAAAGCGGTGAAAGAGGTCAAGTCTATGGTGGAAGTGATTCTTGGGTGCATAAATGTGTGTTCGAGCACGGAAGGCAAATCAAACGGCTCAAATTTGCTTGCGCCTTTTTCCGATTTGGTTCGCATTTGGGCGGGTTCGGACGCGGGAGTGGAGTCTTTCTTACCGCTTGTGAGTAGTGAGGTTTGTGGAAGAGTTGGTGAAGAAGGATGTGATGTGGGGTATTTGGCTGGAGTTGTGATTGTGGAGTCGTTTTTGTTGAAGCTGTGCTTGAATTTAAGAAGTAGGATTTCAATTTCAAAGGAGGATTTGGAGAAAGAGTTGAAGACTTGGGCTGTTGGTTCCATAACTGGATTTGGCAACTTTTATTTTTTCGGTTAGTATTATTGTTACCTGTCTTTGGATCTTTATTTGGACATGGTGCCGAGGTCTTTCAAGTTCATCTCTCTCTCTCTCTCTCTCTCTATATATATATATATAACATCGAATATAAGTATATATCTAAATGTTAAGAAGGCCCCGATTTCTGAAATGTGTTAGTTTGTGACATTTTTTTCACCCAAAAAGGGTTGTAAAGGAATTTACACTGACGAGTACAGTATCTTATCAATGTCTATTTACTGGAAATTTGCCTGTTTGTTTACTTTTAATTCTTTCTTAGTTTTCACAAAAGCAAATGTTAAGCTCCTATATCGTGTATATATGCATTTTAGTTTCCTGGATGTCCTCTGCCAAATAGGAAATCTCATGGCTTTGGAAAAAAAAAAAAAAGAAAACGTGTCTTATTATTATGACATTATTTCATCTGAGTTCACATTTGATGCGCTAAAGTTCTGCCTTGACGTTCCAGAGACCCTTGTGAGAATGCTGTTGGAGAAGAGTTTGCCGCTTACATTTCTGTCGGTCAGTATCGCACTTTTCGAACGTTATTATTATGATATCATGTTGAAGTGTCACTATTTAGTTTTAGAAGTCATTAGAAAGTCAAAGCAGATTTTCTCAATTGTTGAGAATGGTCCATTTGTGTTGAATTGCCTACTTCTTATAGAGATTTGGAATATTGGATGGAATATATTCTTCAGACTAAGTCATATTAAGAGCGTATTTGTTTGATTATGATCTTAAAAACTGAATAACTATGCGATGGAAACTTTATATGCAGAGTTCTGGAGATGAAGTCTTGTTAAGGAAACTTCTGTATGATGCAGTCATATTGGTTGATTATTCTTTCCTTAATCCTGAGAGAACAATTGACCTACCTGCTGACCAAGTGAGACGCCTTGCCATGGCAAGATTAATTGTTACACATGAAGCTGTAGAGTATTTTCGGTACGGTTAGATAATACCTTACCCACCAAAGAAAGAATTGGGGGAAACACAAATGTAGTTGTAGCGGAACTTTTTCTAAGCCTTTGCGCTTATCTGATCGTTTTGATTGTTTCAGGGAACATGGGGATCAGAGGAGATCTATCTCCTACATAAATGCCTTCTCCAACTCTTGCTTAGCTGCCCAGCTAATTAAATGGATCAGAAAACAGATTCATATGGAGGAAAATGATAGTAAATCTTATGGATCCTCACCTAAAGCTCTTATTAGTAAGTACCTCATCTTAGTTTCAATGGGATAGTTTTGAATAGACGATGACTAACCATTCCTCTAATATTAATCTTTTCTCTAGAGTGGCTTCTGAGCCTTGAGGATCAAGGGTTAAGAGTATTTGATGATAGCATCCTGAAAAATCATGCCAAACTGGTCTGTGATACTTCGAGCTCAGATTTTAAGCAGCAAGCTTCAGAGTTGGAGAGCACAAAAGTGGATGATGATCTGCTATTTTACGTAGATAGTCGGGGAGAAGAGTTCGATGGAGACGAGGACGATGAAAAGATGAGTGAAGTCATGACAGCTGCTTTTGTAGCGGCTGCTCACTTGATGAAATCAGCGGATAATGAAGTGAAAAAACGGAAAGAAGGGAGAAGCACAGAAAAGAAAAGGAAAGTAAAATTTCTCAAGTACGAGCCCTTACAGAATTCGGAATCACTAAGTGGAAGGTCCCCAGTTGTCAGTTATGATAGTGTGAGCAGTGGGAGTGAGGTTGAGAATCGACTCTCTGATGAAGATGCAGAACAAGATGAGCAATAAGTTTTTTCAGTGACAAAGTCGGGTTGAGAGCTACACTCCTTCTGTTTTCGGCTTTGTCATGCTTGTTTTTCTAACCAGTTCATAGAATATCTATGCAAAACCAGTGTGAGATTTCCTCATAGGCCGGCAAGAAAGCCGATGAGCTGCTTTGCTTGCATCAATTTTGCCAATGTTCTTATGTAGTAGCTGTCTGTTGCTGTGACTTGTCACCAATTTATCGTGAGACTATGCTTCTAGTTATAGGATGGGTGACGTGACATGATTTTTTTTTTCACTCTAAAATCTAGTCCGGTTCTGTGATGAGTTTTAGTAAAAAGTTAGATGTGATTTTTTGTCAGTATTTTTTATTATAGTAAATTAGAATTAAAAACTCGGTTCAGAGAACTGAACGAGACCTATATGGTGTGGCTCAAGTTAGAAGATGTCTAGGTAATGTACCGTTTGTAATAAGCTCATATCTTTTCACTAGTATTTAGACATTTATGTCATTATGAAAATGCTCGGATTGGCCCTGTGTAGGGGAGTAGCTTCTTCTCAGCTCCGTGCCAAACTCCACATTTCCCTGCATTTAACAAGCCGATAACACGCTTTCCCATGTTAAGGAGTTGCGAGTGAGATTCCATTCTTTATCAAACCTTTCGATCTCTTTTAATTCTCTGATCTACTAAGAATGTTACCCACACCAAGGCTCCAATCTCAGGTGTAAAGAAAGTACTTGCACAGCAGTGAGGCCACAGTGGTCAAACGAAACATCTCGAACGACAGGGCAAATTTTGAGGAAAAATGTTTACCTTCGAGATTCTTTTCCATACAACTTTTTTTTTTTTTCTGTTGGCTTTTTTTTTTTTTTTTTTTTAACAGTTGAAAATTTCGTCATGAATACCATTTTTGTATACCAAAAACTCCGTTAGCTTTGTAAACCGTAATTTTAACTAAATAAATATATTTACCTGATTCTGCTTGTGTGCTTAGGGATGTATATGGTTTACCTTTCTTGGATTTTGGCCACGTTAAATAATTATCTGCTTGTGTCATTTTATTTATAGTTCCTTACTTACCCTTATTCTTATCAAGCAATCGTTATACTTTGTTCAAACAGTTTGATAGTTCGATTAAGCCATTTACTGTTTGACTTGTTAGTCAATTAGGAGATTAAGAGTGTGTTTGTCAGGTCTTAGCACGTAATATTTTTGTTCTGTGAATGAAACAACAGTCCATAGTCGTAGTAAATCATAGTCGTTAAAAGCATCGTTCAAGTATTTGTTGGTAACTGTATATCCGAAAGGTGAAGATATAATGATCAAATGCGCCGTTTTTGTCCTTTTGCTGCCTGGCGCCCATTATCAAGGTCCTCAATAATGGACATGCATGATTGTTGTTGTTGTTGTTGTTCTCGTCGTCGTCGTTGTTATTATTCATTCATCTATCTACTATTTGCCAACGACTTAAAGAAAGCTTTTATTGGTCGGAAAATGTCCTAAGCAATTCCATCCATACGCCAACTCTGAATTCCAGGATTAGACATACATACATGTAAACGTACATATATATATATGCGCGCGTTCTAATAAAAGGTTTTTATTATTATTATTTTTTTGTTTTTGTTTTTGTTTTAATTGAGCTCCATTTATTATTATACTTATTTAGCTTTGAGTCAGTAGTCATACTTCAAAACTAGTAACGACTCTTTAGCCCTGTTTATTTTACTAATTCAAGTTTAGAATTTAAGTTTTGTTATAGTAAAAAGCTATCAGAAACAGTCACATTTAACTCTTTTACTACAATAAAAAACTCTCACATAAAGTCACATCTAAACTCAAATTAAAAACTTAAATTAACAAACTAAACCGACTCTTTGTTTGTTTGTTTCTTTGGTTTTTTTTTTTTTTTTGTTCTAGTTAAAAAGGAGATCAGGTGGTGCATCAAACGCCCCCATCTCCTTCGGCCATTAATGCAATCTCGGAGGACCACTACGGAGTGCAAAGGGCTTGAACTAACTCCAATCCATCTATCTAACTAGAGTTCCCTCACCTGCTCCGGGACCACTTCACTTCCACACTGGGCTGATTCCTTCTTGTGGGTATGGAGTTTCGGACTGGAGTCCTAACAAAGACGTCCTCACCATTGCACCACAACGAGCAGATTGCCTCATCACAATGTTTTTGCATGGTGCCTTTTGTTTTACAGATCCAGTGCAGAAGACCTTGACGTTAGTAGCTCTACTCTTAATTAGAAACAAAATTAAGAGATATAATAATATGTTTCTAATCCCAACGTTTTAATACCAACTGAATGATATCTGCCCAACGTCTCACACTTTGAAAAAGTCAAGCTTTCAATTTAATGTACCACATCGTTGCAATTAGTTTTTTTTTTTTAGTATTTTTTAGTTTCATTCTCCAAGTCTAATTTTAGTTTCATTCAGTAGCTTCTAGCTAATAGCCATGAGCCAATATCACAGAGATCAGTCAAGCTTAAATATGTTTTAATAGGAATTCTTTGAAAGAACTAACAATCTATCATCATCAATACAGTTATAGAAATTTGAGTATTTCTCTTCGTCTTTATTGTGCTATTTGGAGCAATTATGAGTAGATTGTCTCTTACAATTTCTGTGTTTAATATAGTGCACCTGATTTACTTGAGAGGTGCTCATGGATCCCCTTCAATAGTAGGAGAACCAAAACTCAGGTGCATAGAGGCCGAGAAACAAGCAATCCTCAAGCTTAAACAGGATTCAAATCTTGGAGAAGGCGCAAAGGAAAAAGGTCTTCTTTCTTCGTGGGGAAATGAAGAAGAAAAAAAGGAGTGCTGCGAATGGATTGGAATTCGGTGTGACAACAGATCCGGTCATGTGATGAAGCTTGATCTTTCTCCTCCAACCTTTGGTAGAACTGATTACACATCTTTGTCAGTAAGAGGTAATCTCAGTTCTTCATTGCTTGAGTTGCGATATTTGAGGTATTTGGATTTCACTCCGGTTTCCTTCTAAAGATATGACATACAAATCTTTATCTTCTCTATTTTTCTGTTATTTTGTTTCAGTTTATTTTTCTGCCGTGTGAGTATAACGGTGAACACAAGCAATAAGCTGAACCGGGGAAATTCCAAAGGAAATTACTGTAACTTATTGATCTGGTTTTTCTGAACCTATCAAGAAATCACTTCAGTGGGCGAATTCCGTCAGAGATTGGTAGGTTTAACTTGTTAGAAGCTATTGATCTATCAAACAACCAACTTTCTTGTGGAATCCCTTCAAGCCTCTCTCTAAGTGCCCCGGCTTAATGTGCTGGACTTGTCAAACAACAATTTATCGGGCAAGATTCCAATAAGTACTCAACTGCAAAGCTTTGAAGCGAGTTCATATGCAAAGAATTTTGAACTCTGTGGAGCCCCACTTCCAAGGAGTTGTCCAGGAGAGGAATCGACTGTTTCTAGAACTCCTACAGCTCACAAGCAAGGTGATGAGGACACCTTCGTATCACGAGGATTATATGTCACCTTAGGACTGCACGATTGGATTTACTATATGGTCGCAGTGCACAAGGCAAAACTACTAAGGATGATCAAAGACTATAAGGTCAAGCATATATGTATATAACTCTGCAAACTAAAGTTCATTTGGTCTATGGTAAAAAAACCAATGTCAATCTCTTTTTTTTTATTTTTTATTTGCTCCTCCTCTGAATGAAATGGTAGAAAAGTGAATGCTATTTCCTTCCAATATTGTTAAAGATGTTCAATTATCCAAATTAACAGGTTTCAATTTCTTGCATTTGTTGAAGGAGCGCTTTTGCACAACTTAAGGAGAATAAAGAGAGTTCTTTTTTGCAGTGTTCAGTGGTCTGAAGCTTGTGGTATTGGAGTCATCGTTGAGTCAGTGCTTTACTTTAAGAACAGATAAATTAAAGAACTGTTTTCTATAATAGATGGTTTTTATTTATTTATTTTTTTTTCTTGGGGTCAATTTTAATAAATGGTTTGTTGTATTATGTGTAAAGAACTTGAAGTTTGTTTGTAATTGTTTTACTATGTAGTTGTACTTTACAGGACTCTTCTTGTCAGTTGGGCGATCTACTTGTGTTTAGTTATGTTGGTAATGTCATTACTACTTTTATGTATGCGATGTAACTTCCAGATTATGCCCGGTTCGGTCGTTTTGTTGTTAGTTGAATGCCCTTGTTGCTTATTTGGTTCAAGTTTTTTTCTTTTCTTTTCTTCCTTTCTTCTTTTCTTCTTTCTTGGATCTTTTTGGGGTCGTTTGTTTAATATACTCAAATTTAAATCATTGATTCGGCTACAGTATAAAATTCTCACATAAAATTTAAATTTTAAACATTAAAATTAAAAATTTTAGATTTAAATATACCTCCCAAACGGGCCTTTTGTCTTCTAATTTCCTATGTCCTCTACGGTTCATATTTTTCCCTTGTGTGGTATTTTTTTTTTTTTTTTTTTTTTTTGGTTTTTTTTTTTTTTTTTTTTTTTTTGTGGTTTGTTGTTGTTTTTCATTTTAGTGTCGTTTCTCTGAGTCTGTCATTTTTAAGGTTGCAGCTGTTTTAACAAGTCTGTTGTTTTTTCTCCTTTTCCGTAGTTTCTACTTGCGTTGTGCTTTTCTTGTCGTTTATTCATTACCCTTATCGTTCATTTCCTTTTTCTGTTCTCAATGCATTTTGACTTTTAGTACTTTATTTATTTATTTATTTATTTTTTTTGGGTTTCCGTCCTTTGCCCATTTGCCTCGACTCTTATCGTCTTTGGCCCATCATTTCTTTTCTTTTTTTTTTTTTTGAAAGATCCATCATTTCTTTTCTAGTGAGCTTCTAGTTTATCATCGTTTACTTATTTATTTATTTCTCTGTTTTTCAATTTTTATGAAATTTCTTCCAGTATACACATTTCTTGTCGTTTGATTTTTTTTTCCCCTGAGGGAATTGTTGAAGTAATAAACTTCCGTTATGGATTCTTCTGTCGTTTTTTTTCATTGTTTTAACTTTTTTTTTTTGTGTGGTTGTCTATTTTCCAGGGTTTTTTTTTTTTATAAATTTGTCAGTCGCTTGAAAGGATGCTGAAAACTTTTTTCCTTTTCTTTTTTCCCTTCTTTCGTCTTTTTATTAATTTTGTCGCTATTAGTTTGTCGTTGCTTATGATATTTGATGTCGTTTTTTCAAGTTTCGGTCATTATCAACATTTAACGAGTACACGACATGGCGTTTTGTGGTCAATGGTCTAAAATTAAAGGATAGATGTCATTTTTGGCAATAACCATAGTAAATTCTAATACCAATTGTATATTTACTATTAAAAAGCGTGATATGGTTTATTTTCACTCTAATACATAATGTTATTTAAAATGTTAAATCTATTTTTTCTCATAATTATAGCTTTAAAGTTGTAACATTAAACTTTTATGCTTAAAATAATTTAAAAATGTGAAGGTTATATTAATTACATAAAAAAGTAAATATTTCAATCAATAGTAATCAAATGTTAAATTTTTTACATGCTATACGTGGTGAAAAATTTATCATAAAATATAACATATAAAAAATTTAGTACAATAAATAATATTACAATAGAGAATATTTTTTACATTCAAATATTAAATTTATAATTAACACATTAATTATAACATTACATTAAAAATGTTCTAATGTTTTCAGTTTTGTTTGGTTCTGTTCTTGATAAACAAGGGGAATGACTTGGAAGATTTTTTTTACTTTGGGTCTTTCATGGTGCAGTATTTCTTTTATTTTATTTTATTTCCACACCTGTTTTTTTTTTCTTTTGACAAAACAGAGGATAGAGAATCTTCCATGATGTTGACCGACTTTCATGATTCTGTTTTTTTTTTTTGCTGAATGACTTTCATGATTTTTAACTGCACCTCTTGACAAATTGACTTACTGATTCACAGCCAAACGTAGGTAAAGAGTCACCATTGGATTTATAAAACTTTGACATATATGTTAAGTAATCCTGACAAGAACTTTGAGCCAAATCAGTAGGTATCTCCCCTTGGTAAGTTAAAACCGTGATGGACTGACACATTTATGGTGAAATGTGTTTTTTCTAATGGTGCTGTTAAGGTTAAGGACCTCACGGATGGGAAAATTTTCAAATAAACTACTAGCATATGAAGAATTACATAGAATGGGTGAACCATGTCGAAAAAATCATTCTCGATGACTTTGTTTACCAGCCTTAAGTAATTTCCACGTGTTTCCTGTACCATATTATTTTATGTTTTTTTTTTTGTTGCTTTTTACATTTTTTTGTGTGTTTTTAAAAAATCATACTAGGAATCTCAGACTGTGCTCATATGTGGAATGCTCATCGTCCAGGTTTTTCTTTTTTTGTACTCTTCACATTTCTATATCTGTAGACACTGTCTGATTTTGGCTGGGGGTCGTGCGCATATTCATGTATAAGAACGATTTCTGTCATGTTGATATTTGGGTCAAAATTTTTGCAAAGTTGTTTGAGTATGATTTCAAAATTATTGGTTTGAGTTGATTTTTACTGTCGTGGTCACTAAGAAATGACTTCCTGAGTTTCTTTTTTCACGTGCTAAATCTTGTGGTAAGATGGATATTAATGCATATCAACTGAGAAAATTCTCAAGTTTAAGTGTTTCATTTTTAGTGAGTTGAGAGAGTTGAGAAAGCGGCTTTTGAACTTCCATTGATCTTTTGAGTCGGTAAAATCACTGTTTGGAACACCATTACATGGTTTGTGTTATATTTAGTGCATATACTTGAGGGATGATTTTTTTGTTAGATAGGAATAATTTTTGGTGCCTTGTTTGTTTATTTAGTTTCACCAAAAAAAAAAAAGTGAGCAACATTTTACTCATTTTGTAGTTTGGTTGTAATATTGCAGGTTGTCTCTTGCTAAAAAAAATAAAAGAACAAATATATATATATATATATATATATGGCCCTTTGTTTGTTTCTGTAAATTTCTGTTTGACCTGAATGAAATCTCGAAAGCTGGTTTGTGGTAAGTGGCGAAGGGAGGTGAGGCCTATATGCACCCCCCCTTAAAATATGTTCATATGTGCCCCTCTTATCAATAAAAATTTTAAATATATTCTCAAAATATTCAATCTCAAAATATTTAATTTTCTATTGTTCTTTTGATCCTTTCCTATTAAATCTATTTTAAATGTGCCTAATTGATTTTTTTTTACTCTAATTTATTCTTATGAAAACAATTTTTCTTTCAAATTGGTCCTTTCTAAAATATGTTTGGATATAATCTAAGCTATATAAAAAATGACCAATTAAAATATTTTTTTTCTCAAAATGTGTCGCTAATTAACAACTTTTTTTTTTTTCAAACAACCCTCTCAATTACGACTTTCTCACATACACATTTTTTCTAATTTGCCCTTGTTGAAGTAATATGATATTCCAATGTGCCCTATATACTTAAAGATTTTTTTTCCCTTTTCACACTCGCAGCCACTATTTTCTTATAGATTTATGTACCTCCTAAATAGTTTTTCTTATTTATTACTCAAGTATGTTTAGTAGTCTATATATATATATATTATTCATCTAGAAATATTGAGAGCTGATTTTATTAGTATTTTTCAGGTTTTTAGTTTATGCCCCCTTGAATCAAGATCCTGGCTCCGCCATTGTTTGTGGTAAGAATGATGGAATACTCTGAGCAATTGATTAGCTTATCTTTTTATCAATGTTCGTTTGATTGTTTGTTCTAAATTTCACCTTCCCCATCTTTGAGCGTTAACTGATACAATTCTAATTACTCCACGAGAGAAAATCTTTGTACTTAAATATTTTCAACACCCGTGAGGCAAATAGAGTTGTGACGTCTACTTGGTGAATTTTTTAAAGCTGTATGTGTTATGTTCAGTGTTAATAAGGTTATGGTTTGGAGCGCACACACACAACTCTAGAGTTATGATTGAAATAATCTTGAGGGCATCTTTTGATTTCTTATTGGCATTTTATTTGAAATACTCAGGTGACTTAACTGGTTGAGATTTAAATTTTGTTCGTGACATGATTTTTTTTGCGCTTGAATTGTTAAAGACTAACAATAAGCTAATTAGAAGTTGTGATAAGTGCACAAAAATATAATTTAATTACTGCTAATTGTCGAATAAAGTACTAAATTATTTAAGCTTTAATTAAACATTTCCATAATTTTTAATCAGAATATTTTAATTGAAAATTGTCTATTTTTGCTTAATCTTTGTAGAAAGCAGTAGAAAAATCTCACAAATTAAAGCCATTTGAGCCATGGAGAAGCCCAATCACAAAGCCCAACTCCTCAGCAAGCCGCGTGATGGAGCCACTTCGGTCAAGCCAAGCCGAGCCACCATCAGCGCAAACGTCAACGTATCCGCAGCACTTCCCGTGTGCGTTACCTGCACAGAAGTTCTCTCTCTCCTTCAACTCAGTTTTTCGCTTTCTTCTGCAATTCTATATTTTTCTATGGCATATAAATTACGGATCCGTTTAATTTATTGATTTAAATTTTTAATTTAAATTGTGATATAATTTTATATAAATTTTTTTATTATAATAAAAAAATTAAATATAAATTTTTTTACATTTTTTTATTATAATAAAATTTAAATTTTAAATTTAAATCTGTAAAATAAACGGGATCTAAAATAAAAAACTTCCAACAACACTACTTAAATATTCTTCTTCTTCTTTTTTTCTTTTTCTTTTTCTTTTTCTTTTTGCAAAATCATGGTTTAACAAAGTATTATATATATGAATTGAAAGTACTACTTTTCGTCTTTTCCCATGATGTGGACGATTCGACACCTAAATGGAATGTGGTTGAAAACCCCTCACCATCAGATGTGACGTATTACGTGGTTGGGTTGAGTGCTGAGATGGCATATTGATTTGACTTCACGTGGGACCCATTCTAGTTAGAAAAAGTACTTTAATTAATACTTACAGCTTGTAGGGCCCACTAGAAAAGACCTGTCATCATCTGCCATTTATTTTTTTTTATATCAGTCTATTTAATTTAAATTAAGATGTAATTTTATATAAAAATTTTTTATTATAATGAAAAAATTAATATAATTATTTTTTAAAATTTTTTATTATAATAAAATTTAAATTTTAAATTCAAATTAATGAAATAAATAGAGTCTCATTTTCCTCTTTCTTTTGCTACTCTATTTTCTTCTATGGTATATATACTATAACAAATCCGGCAAGGTCTAACAATGGCAACCTCCTTTTCTTCGAGAAAACTGACGATGCAGCCAACCCAACCCTTCTCCCGCAAATGGAAGCTCCCCCTCGCACATTCAGGCCACTCCCACAACCCAAACCCGGTGAGCCCACATGTTAGCGTCGCCTCAGATATGCGACACCCGCCTACGATCAATTCTCAACCAAAAATAAAGAAGAAATAAACTCATTTTTAACTTGAAAGTAGTAACTAAAATCAATAGAACGAAACCAATTTTTATAAGTTAATTGTTCTAATAAAACTTGAACCATTTTGCTACAAATCCATTTGAAAATCTATTATAACATATCTCTCTTTAAAAAAAAAATTAAAACTCCCATATTTTTTCTCCTTTTAAGCTAGCACTTAGAAATTTAGACAATAATTGTGTTAAATTATTGTCAAAAAAAGCATGTTCGATACAAAAATTTAACATCTCGATTTAAATGTGACAATTTTTAATTTCTCAACTTTTAATTATTTAAATTTAACAAAAAATTTTGAACAAATTTAATAAAACTAGGCATATTTTAATATTTTTACAAGTTTAGAGAATTCATTGTTAAAATTAAAAATCTATAAAATAATTTGTTAAATCACGATAAATTTAAGACTCAATTGTACTAAAAACTCTAAAAGCACACGTCAGAGACTTGGCTACTAGCAAGATGAAAAAATTGTTATTTATAAAAATATAAGTATTTAAATTTTATAAAAATATTGACAAAACTATAAATAGCAGTAAAAATTACCGTATAAAGTAAATAGTCATATTAAAACATTATATTTTAAAACAAAATTTTAAAAAACTTTAAAATAGATAATAATACATTAATTAAATGAAAATCTTAAATAAAATATCAATTATTTAATAAATATATAAGGTTAAGTGTGATCATAATACTATAAATACTAAGCACATGTTTACCAATTAAGTAAAATAGCTGAAAGTCAACATAATATATATATATATACATATATATATATACATATATATATATATATCATATATATGGTCTCATACATAATAAATTATCTATACCAAAAAGAGTTTCTAGAAGGTTGGAAGGTAATTTGAACACATTTTTAGTTTAAATAATAATGATACCAAGACATGGAGTTTGAATAGTTCTTTATATAGGGATTATGGTTAAAAATTACAACCCGAATTTGTTTGAAGTGGATTTTTCCGCCCTACTTAATGCGGTTCTCCACAAATAAATAAGTTAACAGATAAAATTAGCATCCTTATTATAAAGAATAGTTTTGAGTTATTTGAAAGGTGGTATCCAGTTTAACATTGTGATATTAGACATAATATTAACAGGATATTGAGAAGTTAGTTAAGGGTCTTTTGTCAAAATAAGCTGAGGTAGAACGTACAAAAAGTGGTGGTTTTATATATAACTCTATCTTCATTTTCATCTTCATCGTATTATTGACTAATTCATTTTCATTGTATTATTGACTAAGCCTTCGTTCACTTTGTAGATTTAAATTTTTAATTTGAGTTGAGATTTAATATTTTTTGAGAGTTTTTTACTGTAATAAAAAAAATTAAATGTGATATTTTTTGAAAACTATTTATTATAAAAATTTAAAATTAAAAACTCAAATTGATAAAATGAACGAGACTTAATAACTATAATTAAATGTTGTACCACTGCAAATCTTGTGTCCCTTTGCATCTTATCTCAACACTCATCTTTTCATTTGTCTTTATTGCATAATCATTTGATATTTCCTACACATTCATTAAAACTATTATAGGTATGCAATTATTGTCGTTGTTGACGAAAATACCCGTCAACATTTAGCGCTATTAAGAGGACTCTTCTGGGTTTTCCCATATTGCCCTGAGTTGTCCTATGGACCAACAAATAAGGGAAGCCATTCCACGTGGGCATTCTACCACCACATCAGCCGCCTCCGCATGAAACACGAGGTATCAAAGAAAAGTCGACACTGTCCGTCATTTCTACCCTGTCCATCTTTACTTTGTCTCTTCCATCTTATTAAAAATTATTGGACCTCTACTGTTTAAAGTATTAAGGGCATGTTCTTTTATTTAAAAAAACTTAAAAAAAAATAATTCATGGTATGTTTTTTTGTCTAAAAAATTAAAAAAAAAATAATTTAAGTTTCAATTTTATTCAAGTTCACGTTCTTTTAAGTTTTAACTTTATTCAATTTTACTCAACTTTATTCAAGTTTTAACTTCAACTTAAGTTGTAACTCAAATTCAACTCAAAAATTACACTCAAGTTACACTCTAAAAGAACAACCCCTCAAGTTTTAACTTTATTCAAATTCATGTTCTTTTAAGTTTTAACTTTATTCAATTTTACTCAACTTTATTCAAGTTCTAACTTCAACTCAAGTTCTAACTCAAAAACTACACTCAAGTTACACTCCAAAAGATTAAGAGATTGTTCTTTTATATTTTTGAGTTAGAATGATTTGAGTGATAATTTTAAATTGAGTTTGAGTTATAACTTGAGTTAAAGTTGTAACTTGAGCTTGTGTTTAAATGTGCACATTTGGATTATGATTTGAATTCAGAATATTTTTTAGTTTGTATTTGAGTAAGTTAATACTTAAATTTGTATTTATATAGTATTTTAATAAAAACTCAATGGTGATAAAAAATTTTAATAGGGTATATGGGTGAGGTTTTATTCGTCTTTTCGTCGTGAATGCTTAGAAAAAAAAAATCATCTCAATCAGAATTAAAACGAAAAAGTTATGACATTCTTAAGAATAGAAAAAATACTGTTCATTAACTTGAATTCGAGTTTATGAACTCGAGTTGAAAGGGAAACTTGAACTCCCAAACTCGAGTTCAAACTCAAATTTTACAAAAGAACATGAACTTGAATAAAGTTATAACTCGAGTTCAAACTTTTTATGAATTTCGTTGCAAAAGAACAACCCCTAAAAAATTCATTGCACTTTCTTTTCTTATCTTTTCTAACTGTTTTTCTTTTTAGAACTTATAGTTCTCATTAATTTTATTAATTCGAGTTTAAAATTTAAATTTTATTACAGTAATTTTTTTTTAAAAATAATTACATTTAAATTTTTTGTTATAATAAAAAGTTCTCATATAAAATCATATCTCAACTTAAATTAAAAACTCGAATCAGCGAACTAAACGGACCCGTAATTATTGAGGGTGAAATTCAACGTTTATTACTTATTACAAAATACCATTTCGAAAAGTCCACTTTACTCCAATCCCCAATTTCCATCTTCTTCCCCATGTCTCCCCCTCCTGATCACAACGACAATGCAAGGCTAAGATTGAAGCTCGACGACATAGCAGTGGGTTTTTGAGGTGTCTCTTGCTTTTCCATTGGCACTCGCAAGTGCTAGGCACAAGCTCACCAATCTTGTGTCTATGAGCTTAGCCTCATGCTGCTGAGATGTGCCTCTTTAGCGCTTAAGGCCATGTAGGTGGTGGCATGGTCATCGTCGATTAGGGTTTCTTTTTGCATTTTACTTGTAAAAGGTTTTTTTTTTTAAAAAAAAATTCTTAAAAGGACAAAGAACAAACTTATCGATATATTTGTTAGGAAAATTACGTTTTCTAATTAATTAATATGGGCCACATATTAAAATTAACAAGAAATAATATTTTAGAGATTGAATTGAAATTTAGCAACGTTATCAAAATATTGTGAATATAGAAAAATATTTAAAATGGAACAAAATATCGGTCCTTTTTGCCCTTTCATTAACACTTTATTTTTTACTATGTTTAGATATTTAAAAAATGATACTCCATAAAAGTGCATCCCACTTTTTGTGGTAACTGCCATTTGATAGTTAGTAATATTTTTTTTATCATCATTATTATGATTTATTATCATCATTATCATTATTGTTATCGTTACTATCATCATTATCATTAACATTAACATTATCAATATTGTTATGATTATGATTATCACTGTTATTATTATTATCAATATCATTAAATTATCACTACTACTACGCTGCTGCTGCTGCTCCTCCTACTACTACTGCTCCTACTGCTACTGCTCCTGCTGCTGCTGCCGCTGCTATTGCTATTATAGTTATCACTATCATTATCATTATCAATATCATTATCATTACTACTACTATTATTATTATTATTATTATTACCACTACTACTACTACTACTACTACTATTTGCTGCTGCTACTACTACTACTACTATTGCTATTATAGTTATCACTATCATTATCAATATCATTATCATTACTACTATTATTATTATTATTATTATTATTACCACCACTACTACTAGTGTTGGACTTTCGGGCGGTGGGCATGCCCGATGCCCGAAAATTTTTGGGCACGGCGGGCAGGCCCGTCTCGCCGCCCGAAAATGATTTTCTTCGGGCACGGGCTCGGGTAGCCCGAAAATGGTAAAAGGTGACCCCCCCCGCCGGCCTCCCGCCGGGGAGAACCCTGCCCCCGCCGTTCGCCGGATTTTTTTTAATTTTCCGGCAAATACCCGAAGCTGCCCGAACTGCCTGAATTTTGCCCGAATTACCCGAATTTTTTGTGACCGTTGCCCGAATTTCGACCCGTGCCCGAAAAATGCCCGAATTTTGAAAAAAAACGGTCTTTTGCCCGAACTCGAACCCGAATTTTGCCCAAATTTTTGAACCAAACGGTCGGATTTTTATCCGTTGCCCGAACTGCCTGAATTTTGCCCGACCTGCCCGAAAAATTTGTAGCTGTTGGACCCGAATTTTTGGGGGAAAAATTTTTTTTTTCAACCCAAAAATTTTCCTATAAATACCCCCCTCCCCCCAACCATTTTCCTCACCCCAAAACTCTCATTCTCTCTCAATTTCTCTTAATCTCTCTCAATTTCTCTTATCTCTCTCAAATCTCTCTTAATCTCGCTTAAATCTCTCTCGAATCTCGATCTCTCTTAAGCTCTCTCAATCTCTCTTATT
Source organism: Morus notabilis (assembly GCF_000414095.1). NCBI lineage: Eukaryota > Viridiplantae > Streptophyta > Magnoliopsida > Rosales > Moraceae > Morus > Morus notabilis. The sequence goes on along the minus strand of NW_010358084.1, from coordinate 291,360 downwards.
TTTCATAATGGCTTCTTCTGGTTATGGTGGTGGTGGTGATATTCCTATTGATACCCAATTCAACATCGAAGAAGGGCAATTTCCTAATGTTTTTCAATCGCAGGAATCGCAAACTATGGAAAAAGATGCTGATCAAACTGCAAATCCGACCCCTGGTGGACGTACTAGAGGTCGGGGACGCAATGGTGGTGGCACAAGTGGCCGTGGAGG
>NW_010358084.1:287688-289079 GCF_000414095.1 Morus notabilis | reverse complement strand
CATCAAGGATTGGGACCGTTCCGACCAACGCTTACACGATACAATCTCACCGGCAAACCAAGAATGGATCGACGAATTTAATAGATTAACTTTTAATTTTCAAGATGATCCTTCTGCTTCATCTTGATAATTTCTTTGTAAATATTTATTTACTTTGTAATTTCTAATTGGTATAGTGTTTATTGTAATTTGTAATCTTGTATAGACTTTGTAAGTTCATCAAATTTGTAATTCGTCCCACAATGATTGCACTCTTTTTTCCTTACCAAGTTTTTATCCCAATTGGGTTTTTCTTGGTAAGGTTTTTAATGAGGCAATCATGAATTACAAATTTAAAAATCAATGAAGAAGTAATTTTTTTTATATAGTTCGTTTGTGTCGTGTGTTCATTTCATATTTCAAATTGTAATATACATAATTACACATTGTAATTATACAAATACTTATTTCAACAACATAAAAATATAATATAAAAAAAAAAAAAATTTCGGGCAGCCGGTCGGGCATCGGGCAGCCCGACTGGGCACGGGCAGGCTTCCTCTGCCCGAAGCCCGTCCATGGGAATTTTTGGGTCGGGTCGGGCAGCCTGAATTTTCGGGCAGATCGGGTTCGGTCATCGGGCAAAAATTCAGACTTTTCGGTGGTCACGGGCGGCCCGTCCAAAGTTTCAGCACTAACTACTACTACTACTACTACTACTACTATTATTATTATTATTATTACCATTGCTATTATGGTTATCACTATCATTATCAATATCATTATCATTATTTCTATAGTAGTTATCGTTATTACTACTGCTACTGCTTGCTACTGCTACTGCTACTGCTACTGCTACTGCTACTACTACTGTTACTACTACTACTATTATTATTGCCATTATAGTTATCACTATCATTATCAATATCATTACCATTACTACTACTACTATTATTATTATTATTATTACCACCACTACTACTACTACTACTACTACTACTATTGCTATTATGGTTATCACTATCATTATCAATATCATTATCATTACTACTACTACTATTATTATTATTATTACCACCACCACTACTACTACTACTACTACTATTATTATTATTACCATTGCTATTATGGTTATCACTATCATTGTAATGACTGAGAAAATTTCAGACCTTAAATAATACAATTCATGTATTTTTAAGCCAAGGATTTTCTTAGAAAATATTATGTTATATTGTGAATGGAGGATTTATGGAATTAATATATGTATTCCTAAATTCTATAGCAAATTTCATGTTAAGTTCATGTTTCGATCAAGTAAATTCGATCAATAAATTCTCACCGTATTTTAAGGCGGAATAATTTTCAGTACAAGTATAGTTTGAGAATCTTAATTTCAAGAATCTCTAAGCACA
>NW_010358084.1:275495-284682 GCF_000414095.1 Morus notabilis | reverse complement strand
TTGTAATCTTGTATAGACTTTGTAAGTTCATCAAATTTGTAATTCGTCCCACAATGATTGCACTCTTTTTTCCTTACCAAGTTTTTATCCCAATTGGGTTTTTCTTGGTAAGGTTTTTAATGAGGCAATCATGAATTACAAATTTAAAAATCAATGAAGAAGTAATTTTTTTTATATAGTTCGTTTGTGTCGTGTGTTCATTTCATATTTCAAATTGTAATATACATAATTACACATTGTAATTATACAAATACTTATTTCAACAACATAAAAATATAATATAAAAAAAAAAAAAATTTCGGGCAGCCGGTCGGGCATCGGGCAGCCCGACTGGGCACGGGCAGGCTTCCTCTGCCCGAAGCCCGTCCATGGGAATTTTTGGGTCGGGTCGGGCAGCCTGAATTTTCGGGCAGATCGGGTTCGGTCATCGGGCAAAAATTCAGACTTTTCGGTGGTCACGGGCGGCCCGTCCAAAGTTTCAGCACTAACTACTACTACTACTACTACTACTACTATTATTATTATTATTATTATTACCATTGCTATTATGGTTATCACTATCATTATCAATATCATTATCATTATTTCTATAGTAGTTATCGTTATTACTACTGCTACTGCTTGCTACTGCTACTGCTACTGCTACTGCTACTGCTACTACTACTGTTACTACTACTACTATTATTATTGCCATTATAGTTATCACTATCATTATCAATATCATTACCATTACTACTACTACTATTATTATTATTATTATTACCACCACTACTACTACTACTACTACTACTACTATTATTATTATTATTATTATTATTATTATTATTATGGTTATCACTATTATTATCAATATCATTATCATTATTTCTATAGTTATCGTTATTATTATCATTATCATTATTATGATTCTTTTGTTCTATTGAAATTTTTGAAAAATTTCTTTTTTAATGATATGATTATTTTAAAGATTTGAATGATTTTGGCATTATCAACATTTTATTATTATTATTATTATTATTATTATTATTATTATTATTATTATTATTATTATTATTTTCTTTTGGGAAACATTTTTAATAAATGCATCATCATAATGCCAATTCAGCAAATCAAAACCCATCACACTTTCCTCTAGAAAATAAGTAGTAGTATCATTTCAAAAAAAAAAAAAGAAAGAAAGAAAGAAAATAAGTAGTAATTCCTTTCAACTCTTTTTTTTTTCCTGAAAAAAGAAGAAAATTAAACGTTGTAGTTATAAAAAGAATAAAAATTCTGTTGTAGAGTGTTGAAAAAACATTTTCATCAGTTTGTACAACGAACAACTAAAATCATATCAAATTATAAAAAATATATAATAATTTATTGAGATTTGATCATAGAATTTTAACACTTAAAAATTACTATGCTTTACTTGTATTAAAATGAAATTTTCTCACAAAAAAAAAAAACATAACTGCATACATGTTATGTTTTATTCCTTTCAATACAACAAGCAGACTAACAATAGCATAAAAACATAACAAGTATTTATTCCCTTCCAATACAATTACAAGCAGACTAACAATAGCATAAAAACAACATGTAGCGAAAGGGTCTTGATCTCTTTCTTATAAATTCACATTTCACGCGATCAACGGATCATGCCTCCTTCCACGACTGGAGGCACTGCAACTCCACGGTTATTTGCGTCCACGTTTCCATGCCACCCTGTTTACACATTATTATTATTATTATTTTTTCAAGGAAAAAACCAACCACATCAAAAACGGTCCATCAGTCAAACCCCCACACTCATTACTGCATGTCATTTTTCAATTACATATATACACGTATATATATATATATATATGTATCTATTGAGACAAATTAAATTTAGATCTTCTGTTAAAAAATGTTGTCTCAAATCTAGATCCTCTGTTCAATAAATGCTGTCTCAAATCTCTGTCCACCCAATAAAAAATGCCACGTCATTTAATGAGTTTTGAGACTTACGAGACTTTAACTCCGTCATTGTCTACTGTTTTTTGTTTTTATTTTTATTTTTATTTTTTTTACAGGGCCTTTTCTATCTTCTTCCTCCTCTTTATTTGTTTAACTACTGTGAAGTTTCTTTAACCAAATTTTATGATATGACAAGATCCTCATAAATCAAAAGCCAGAAAATCAGAGTCTTATTATTTTTTTGGGAAGGCAAGTCAACCAAATTCAAACCCAAAAAATTCTCAAGCAAATTTTAGTACTTTGACTACAAAAAAAAAAAAAAAAAAAAAATTAACGGGACACAAACTTTGACCAAGAATAAAACAGAGACTTAGCGAGAGATGTTGAAGATGAATGAATATTATAGAATAAATAACCAATTCCCATGTTGAATCCCTTGTTCTGGAGCTCGCGGTACTCTTGGCACAAGGCACAGAGCCCGCAGAAGCAGTGGACCAAGCAATCACCGCAGGGACTCTCCTCCAGAGCATATCTCCGCCTTATCTTCGACCTGTAAGTACACGAGTAGCAGCACACGACTCCCACCCACACTAACAGCAGGTACAGCGCCCCACTCGCCACACATGCTGATCAATTCACGAATTTTCAACGGTTACGTTTTCATTATATATTTTTAGGAATTATTACCAATTTAGAGTAGCATTTATATATATATATATATTTTAAAATGTGTATATTTTTTTATATTAATTTCTTTTTATGATAAAATATATAATATATACATATTTAAAAAAAAATATACACATTTTAAAAAAATATACACATTTAAAAAATATATATATATAATTATTGCTCCAATCCAGTACCGGATCTCAGCACAAATTTTCATTGGATAAATATTATTTTAAAACATTTACATCCACATATATGTGTGTAAAACTAAAAAACTTACATGTGGCTCCTTCGTCCACGATCTCAGCAATTCGGCCAAAGGTAACGCAAGGACACCAGTAAGTTAAGCAGCCTAGAAAGAAAAACAAAAAGAGGTCAACAATCAAATCCGATTGTTTAATTTGCGCTATTTGGAAATTTGAAGCTTAATTACAGCTTTTGCAGTCGGAGAAGCAGTCGCAGAGGCCGGTCGACCAGGGGCCTGGAGCACGCGATGAGTACATGATGGTTTCTTAAGGGTAAAAAGCAGATATTGTTGTTTTAGTGGGAATGAAGTTGTGGATATGAGACCAGATAAGTGGAGTGGAGTATTTAAGGATTTTTTTTTTTTTTTTTTAGTTTTAGATTTTGTGTAAATTTCTAACCACATAAACCGTATCTTCTTGGATTGCACTAGTCACTCTGGTTTCATATTGTAGTTGTAGATAGTGTGAATTTCTCATCATATAATAGTTTGTACAAGCCTTTGTCGTGTAAGTTTGTAACTTAATGACCATTTAGTTCGCTGATTTGAGTTTTTAATTTAAGTTAAGATGTAATTTTATATCAGAATTTTTTACTATAGTAAAAAAATTAAATGTTACTGTTTTTAAAATTTTTTTACTATAGCAAAACTCGAATTCTAAATTCGTGAAATGAATGGATCTTAAATAAGTAATCGTTGTTGTTAAAAAAAAGTACTGTTGTTGTCGGATAGTTTTTGTTAGCATATGATGGTGAATTTTCAGACGAAGGCTACCATCAACCACAACAAATAATTTATTTAAAACATTGGTTATGAAAAGAGTAAAATCAATCCAATACTTAGGGTGTGTTTAGTAGATGGATCCAGAATCGTGATTTTGAATCATAGTTCAAAATCAGTGTTTGTTTAAGTGATTCTAAATCATAATTTTGAATCATGATTTAAAATCAGTGTTTGGTTTGGATGACTCTGAATTATGATTCAGAATCTGACGTGATGTTTTAAATTAGCTCAAATCATGATTCTAAAATTACTCCCTCTTGATTCAAGGTGATTCAAACCCCTGATTCTGAATTATGGTTTTAGAATCATGATTTGAACCTAAAATCATGAATCATAGTTCTGATTTTAGAATCATGATTAGAATTACCTTAATTTAAATTTTCGTACTAAACGAACTTTTAAATTGTGACGTTGGAAACTTTTATGTTATAGGATTAAAAAATTCCTCGGCCGTGAATAGATAAAGTGACAAGTGGCCATAAGAAGAATTGAAGTTAAAGGACAACCGGTCGAATAGGTAATGACAATTAATGGAGAAAGAAATAAGAGGACAACAATTGTTTAACTTACTTAACAATTGATAAGAAAAAAAAAGAACATTGAGGACATTCTTTAGTGTACCCGGCCAAGTTTTAAAACTTATTTCTTTGTGTTCCTGGATATTGTGTATGAATGTGGGAAGCCTAATGCCATGGATTTATAGCGATCGTGACATAATGATGAAGACATATAACACATCTTATGAAGACGATCGCTTGACCAAAGAGCATCATCAACAACATATTTTAAAAAACATAATCTATGACAAGTAAATCAACATGAAATTAATAAAAATAAATTAATAATATTATAAACAAATATTAACAGGTCGTTCTTTTCGTAACTCAAATCACATCTTAAGTTTTATTACTTCAGTATTTATTCTTATAAAAATTTAAAATTAACTTTTTTTATTAAAGTATGTGTTTTATTCTTATATACACAATTATAAGTTCCCAACTTAGAGTTGTGAAAAGAATAAAACTTAAAAGAGTTTCAAAAGTCCTTGTTTTTCCACGGTTCTAGTTTTGAATTTCATAATAATAGCAAAGAAACGATGATCGCATCATTGCAGGATGTGTGACATTGTGGCATGATGATGGTCCTTTGTCAATCTTGCGGTTGGAGTTTGGGAGTGACGATGTCGTTTGGTTACATTCAAGAGTAATTGCCCAGGATAGTGGAATTTGACATGGACATCCACTTACCACTTATTCAATTCCTTATGTCGCAGACGAAATGGACATTTCAAGGTTTTGCAAAAGCCAGCAGCACAATGGCGTTGAGCAAGAAGAAGAAGAAGAAGAAGAAGAAGCTAGCAGCGGTGTGGTTCATATTGCGTAATACAATAAAGGCCAGAGTTCTTTTGTTTTTTTTTAAACAAAAAGAAAAAAAAAATAGATTTGTACTTTTCTAAAAATCGCTTAGCTGAAGTACACGATTATATACGTAAAGTTTACGACTAGAATGCAAATTTTATTTGATTCATTTATTTCATTAATTTAAATTTTTAATTTTAATTTTATTATAGTTAAAAATTCTTATAAAAAGTTAAATTTAACTTTTTTTATTATATTAAAAAATTCTCATATAATATCACATATTAACTTAAATTTAAAATTTAAATAAACCAACTGAATGAGAATTTATGATACATAAGTGTAAGCACAAAAAACTTACGAATGCTTTACGATCGATATATTTGCAAAAGTTACCATCAAATGATTTTTTTTTTTTGGCAGGAGAATGATAAAATATATTTTCTTCAACTTGTAATTGTCTCTTTACTAGACAATCGTTCTTTTTATTGCACAATCGTTGGGAATTAGTAAGGAAAAAAAAAAAACTTTCTACCAAATAGTTAAAAGCAAGGATGAAAAAAATTAATATTTACAAGAAATACTGATATCGGTGAAAATTAATGTAAAAAATAGAAATTCATATTAAAACACTCAGACTTTAAGAAACTTTAAAATGTAATTATTTAATCAATTTTTTTTTAAAAATAACGGTCCTATAAGAGAATAAAGTCTCACTCATTTTACTAATTTAAATTTTTAATTTAAATTTTATTATTAGTTAAAATTCTTATAAAAAATTATATTTAATTTTTTTATTATAATAATAAATTCTCATATAAAATTAGATTTGAACTTCAATTAAAAATTGAAATGAGACTTAAATTAGCATCCACTTGGCGCTCCTCGTAAGTTGGTGAGGGCGCTAGCTTTGTTCATGCAAATGTGGGTTCACAAAGACCTTGCTCATTGACTTTTCATCATAAGCCAACAGGCGTCTATTATTGAATTCACCCGACTTGATAGTACCTATTTTGGGAACGCCCAGCGCCAAAGTCACTGAATGGGCAAGTCGTCAATCTCTAAAACGGACTATGTAATGTACTTTATCTACTGGGTTAGGGGTGGGCATTTTACCAAAAGTTTCTATTGTATCAATCTACCCTTGTGTGATTCCTGTTGAAGCATATACTCGGGGGTGGGTGCAGGGCGGACGATTTTAAAGCGGACTCTTGCTCATTGACTTTTCATCACAGTAGCTCCACCCACGAGAAACAAAAAGAAATAAATAACATTTGACCAGTTTAGCACACGTCAGAGGCTTGGCTACTAGCAAGATGAAAAAATTGTTATTTATAAAAATTTTAGTACTTAAATTTTATAAAAATATCGACAAAAATATTAATATCAGTAAAAATTAACGTAAAAAGTAAATAGTCATATTAAAACATTATATTTTAAAACAAAATTTAAATAAACAATGCAAATTTTGTGTCTCTTTACATCTTATCTCAACACTCATCTTTTCATTTGTCTTTATTGCATAATCATTTGATGTTTCCTCCACATTCGTTAAAACTATCATAGGTATGCAATTATTGTCGTTGTTGACGAAAATACCCGTCAACAATTAGTGCTCTTAAGAGGACTCTTATGAGTTTTCCCATATTGCCCTGAGTTGTCCTATGGACCAACAAATAATGGAAGCCATTCCACGTGGGCATTCTACCACCACATCAGCCGCCTCCGCATGAAACACGAGGTATCAAAGAAAAAGTCGACACTGTCCGTCATTTCTACCCTATCCATCTTTACTTGGTCTCTTCCATTTTATTAAAAATAATTGGACCTCTACTGTTCAAGTTGTTAAGGGATTGTTCTTTTGTATTTTTAAGTTAGAATGATTTGAGTGATGATTTTGAATTGAGTTTGAGTTATAATTTGAGTTAAAGTTGTAACTTAAGGCCCCGTTCATTTCGTTGATTCGAGTTTAGAATTCGAGTTTTGCTACAGTAAAAAGCTCTCACAAACAATCAAATCTAACTTTTTTGCTACAGTAAAAAGCCCTCACATAAAATCACATCTCAACTCGAATTAAAAACTCGAATCAGCGAACTAAACGGGCCCTAAATTTGTGTTTGGATGTGTACATTTATGTTATGATTTGAATTCAGAATATTTTTGAGTTTGTGTTTGAGTGGGTTAAAACTTAAATTTTTATTTAGATAGTATTTTAATAAAAACTCAATGGTGATGAAAAATTTTAATTGGGTATATGGGTAGGGTTTTATTCATCTTTTCGTTGTGAATGCATAGAAAAAAAATCATCTCAATCAGAATTAAAAGGAAAATGTTATGACATTTTTAAGAATAGAAAAAATAATGTTCATTAACTTGAGTTCGAGTTTATGAACTCGAGTTGAAAGGGAAACTTGAACTTGAGTTTAGCCCCGAACTCGAGTTCAAACTCAAATTTTACAAAAGAACATGAACTTGAATAAAGTTATAACTCGAGTTCAAACTTTTTACGAGTTTCGTTGCAAAAGAACAACCCCTAAAAAATTCATTGCACTTTATTTTCTTATCTTTTCTAACTATTTTTCTTTTTAGAACTTATAGTTCTCGTTAATTTTATTAATTCGAGTTTAAAATTTGAGTTTTATTACAGTAAAAAGTTTTTAAAAATAATTACATTTAATTTTTTTACTATAATAAAATTTTTTATATAAAGTCAAATCTCAACTCGAATCAGCGAACTAAACGGACCCGTAATTATTGAGGGTGAAATTCAACGTTTATTACTTATTACAAAATACCATTTCGAAAAGTCCACTTTACTCCAATCCCCATTTTCCATCTTTTTCCCCATGTCTCCCTCTCTTGATCACAACGACAATGCAGGGCTAAGATTTAAGCTCGACGACATAGCTGTGGGTTTTCGAGGTGTCTCTTGGTTTTCCATTGGCACTCGCAAGTGCTAGGCACAGGCTCACCAATCTTGTGTCAACGAGCTTAGCCTTATGCTGCCGAGATATGCCTCTTCAGCGCTTAAGGCCATGTAGGTGGTGGCATGGTCATCCTCGATTAGGGTTTCTTTTTGCATTTTAATTGTAAAAGGTTTTTTTTTTAAATAAAAAAAAATTCTTAAAAGGACAAAGAACAAACTTATCGATATTTCTGTTAGGAAAATTACGTTTTCTAATTAATTAATATGGGCCACATATTAAAATTAACAAGAAATAATATTTTAGAGATTGAATTGAAATTTAGCAACATTATCAGAATATTGCGGATATAGAAAAATATTTAAAATGGAACTCCATAATAAGTGCATCCCACTTTTTGTGGTAACCACCATTTGATATTTAGTAAGCAGTTAGTAATATTTTTTTTATCATCATTATTGTGATTTATTATCATCATTATCATTATCGTTATCATTATCGTTACTATCATCATTATCATTAACATTAACATTATCAATATTGTTATGATTATGATTATCACTGTTATTATTATTATCAATATCATTAAATTATCACTACTACTACTACTACTACTATTATTATTATTATTATTATTATTATTATTATTATGGTTATCACTATTATTATCAATATCATTATCATTATTTCTATAGTTATCGTTATTATTATCATTATCATTATTATGATTCTTTTGTTCTATTGAAATTTTTGAAAAATTTCTTTTTTAATGATATGATTATTTTAAAGATTTGAATGATTTTGGCATTATCAACATTTTATTATTATTATTATTATTATTATTATTATTATGGTTATCAATATTATTATCATTATTCTGATAGCTATCGTTATGATTATCATTATCCTTATTATGACTCTTTGTTCGCCAAAAACTCTATGCATAAAATGACTCCTCGCAAGCGCACGCAATCGAACAAGTAATATAGTAATGAGTAAAGTATCGTCTCCACAGGGACTGAGTTAATGAGGAATTCTATTACAAAAACCAGTTTTATCAATATGATTGAGAATAGTTTGAATGCCAAATTGATATTAATTAAGTGAAAGAATGTATAAGACCAAAGACTGTAATTTAAATGCAGACAAGAGGTAAAAGTCAACAAGATCTGAGCTTAGAGCTGTGATTTAATGATGGATGAAGGCTAGGATTACTGATTTCCCCTCGGTTGCAACTCTGACCACGAATTGCTATACGATTGCTG